>NC_057797.1:282710734-282719849 GCF_018294505.1 Triticum aestivum | reverse complement strand
GGGGTAGCGCGGCGGCGGCGACGCGGTCTTCGGGGGCAAGCGCCCCCGATCCAGATCGGGGGGAGAGCGAGAGGAATAAGGGGGAGTGGGTGTCGTGGGGGGAGTGGGATTCAGTTGGGTTAGGGTTTGGAGTAGTGGGGGTTAGTAGTGGTTAGGTGGACTGGGGTGGGCCGGCCTGTTGGGTCGGTTGGCCCATGGGGGGGTTCCCTTTTTTGTTAGTTCTATTTTTAAGATTTTTCTTTTATCTATTTTCTCTTACTGTTTTAATTCAACTTAGGGCATTTAAGTCCTTTATAATTTGTGTTTTCTTTACTATAATTACCTATGCCACTTTTGGCACACTTCGAACATTTTTGTTTTAATTTTTGAAAACTTTTATTGTTTGAAATATTTAGAATTTAAATTTTTGAAACGTGTTCGAACCATTGCGAGGTTAGCCACAGTAACCGAGGTGACGTGGCATGGTTAGCGTGGTATTACTGTAGCATGAGTATCCAGGCGTTACAAAACTCCTCCACTACAAGAAATCTCGTCCCGAGATTTAGGAGGTAGAAGGAAATAGTGCGGGGTATTCATCACGCAGGCGGTCCTCACGTTCCCAAGTGGCTTCGTCTTCAGAGTGATTCGACCACTGGACTTTAAGGAACTTGATCGCCTTCTGACGTGTGCGGCATTCAGCTTGGTCGAGAATGCGGACCGGATGCTCTTTATTGGAGAGGTCCTGTTGCAATTCGAGCACTTCATGATCCACTGCTTGGATTGGATCCTTGAAGCAACAGCGGAGCTGTGACACGTGGAACACATCGTGAACCTGAGAAAGGTTCGATGGAAGCTCCAATTGATATGCCACTTTTCCACGCCTTTCGAGAATAATGGGCCAATATAGCGAGGATCTAGCTTGCCCTTGATCCCGAAGCGGTGAGCACCCTTCATTGGTGTAACTCGAAGATAAGCCTTTTCGCCAGGTTGATAGACCATGTCTTGGTGATGATAGTCATACTAACTTTTCTGACGTGACTGAGCAGTCTTGAGATACCCGCGAATTATGCGAACTTGCTCTTCGGCCTGTTGGATAATATCCGGACCGAAGAGTGGACGTTCCCCAGTTTTTGACCAGTTCAGAGGGGTTTGACACTTTCGTCCATATAGCACTTCGAAGGGGTCCATGTTCAGACTAGCTTGATAGATATTATTATAAGAGAACTCGGCATATGGAAGAGATTCCTCCTATTTCTTGCCGAAGGAAATTACACAAGCTCGAAGCATGTGTTTGAGAACTTGGTTGACACGTTCAAACTGTCCTTGCGACTAAGGATGAAACGCCGTACTGAACGACAGATGAGTTCCCATAGCTTCTTGGAAACTTGCCCAAAATCTTGAAGTGAATAAGCTGCCACGGTCTGAACTGATAACCAGTGGAATACCGTGAAGTGAAACAATTCTGGACATGTAGGGAATAGCAAGCTGACTAGCAGTGATTGTCTCTTTGACCGCCAGAAAATGTGCAACTTTAGAAAGCCGGTCAATGACGACAAGAATAGCATCATTACCTTTCTGCGATTTGGGAAATCCAGTGACGAAGTCCATTTCAACATGGTCACATTTCCATTCAGGAGTAGAGATAGGTTGCAGAGTTCCAGCAGGCCTTTGATGCTCTGCTTTGATACGGCAAGAAACGTCACACTCAGCAACATAACGAGCAATATCCTGCTTCATATTAGACCACCAGAATCTTTGACGGATGTCTTGGTACATCTTTGTACTACCAGGATGAATAGACAAAGGTGTATCATGAGCTTCTTTCATAACCCCTTTAGTCTGATCCAGGTTTTTCCTCGAACGTGGTACCACTAGGCGGCCTTTGAAGTACAAGGCGCCATCATCGGCGATAGAGGAGAAGGAGGGCTTTCCTTCTGCTAGATGACGTTTAATCTTATGGACTTCAGAGTCACAACCTTGAATAGTCTTTATACCTGCTACGAGATCTGGTACGACAGCCAGGGTATTTAGAGAACCCTTAGTAACAACATGAAGATTCATCTTCTGAAACTCTGGGGGAGGGGCCGAGTGCTCCAGGAGGAACAATATGAAGGTTCAGCTTTCTAAATTCTTCGACAAGCGAGGGCTGAACTTTGTGAACCTGGAGGTGATTGCAGTAAGACTTGCGGCTCAAGGCATCAGCCATTACATTAGCCTTGCCGGGGGTATAGGATATACCCGTCAAAGTCTGCAACAGTATCCATCCATCTCTGCTGACGAAGGTTCAGATCTGGCTGAGTAAACAGATACTTCAGACTTTGGTGGTCAGTGAAGATCTCGCAACGATTACCGAGAAGGTAATGTCGCCACTGCTTCAGTGCATGAATGACAGCAGCAAGCTCGAGGTCATGAACTGGGTAGTTTTGTTCATGAGGGCGCAGTTGACGAGAGGCATAAGCAATCACTCTGCGCTCTTGCATTAGGACACACCCTAATCCTTGACGGGAAGCGTCGCAATAAATGACGAAGTCCTTCTTAGTATCAGGTGGAGCAAGCACTGGGGCAAAAGTCAACTTGTCTTTGAGCGTCTGGAAACTTTCCTAACACTTGTCTGTCCAGTCGAACTTGACACCCTTATGCAACAGATTAGTCAGAGGCCTGGCAATCTTGGAGAAGTTCTCGACGAATCGACGGCAATAGCTGGCGAGACCGAGAAAACTTCGGACTTGCTTGACATTCTTCGGAGGAGTCCAATTGAGAATAGCCTAAACTCGTTCAGGGTTGATGGCAATACCATCCTTGGAGATGACATGCCCAAGATAGGTTACTTCGGGGAGCCAGAATTCACACTTGGAATACTTAGCATACAACTGATGCTCTCGTAGCTTTTCCAGCACAAGACGAAGATGTTCAGCATGTTCTTCTTCGTTCTTGGAAAATACAAGGATTTCGTCCAGATAAACCACGATGAACTTGTCGAGGTAATCCATGAATATATAGTTCATCAGACGATAGAAGGTGGCGGGAGCATTCGTTAAGCCGAATGACATGACGGTGTACTCGTATGATCCATACCGAGTCACGAAGGCGGTTTTTGCGATATCCTCTTCACGAACACAGATCTGGTGGTAACCCAACCTCAAGTCGAGTTTGGAGAACACTGATGAGCCAGCCAGTTGATCATAAAGATCATTGATCCGAGGAAGAGGATATTTATTCTGAATGGTAGCTTGGTTTATAGGACGGTAGTCTTGGACTAATCTGTTTGTCCCATCCTTCTTCTTAACAAAAAGAGAAGGTGCTCCCCAAGGAGAGCAACTTGGGCGTATGAAACCTTTGACAAAAGATTTGTCGATTTCCTCCTTAAGCTCAATGAGTTCATGCGGCGGCATCTTGTAGGGTCGTTTAGCTATAGGGGTGGTGCCGGGTCTCAAGTCGATGATGAATTCAACAGCTCTAGCAGGGGCAATCCCTGGAAGTTCTTCTGGGAAGACGACTTGGAATTCATGAACGACGGGAATGTTTTCAATGCCCTTGAGTGGTGCAGCGTTCAATGCATTCAAGGCATAAAGTCGTGCCTCGACATTCTGAACTAGATGAGCTTGGTAAGCTATTATTTCATCAGAAGGGTGTAGCAGATGGACGACCTTAGTGGCGCAAACTATAGAAGCAGTATGCGCTTTCAACCAATCCATTCCCAGAATGAGGTCGATGTTAGATGACTTCAGGATAATGGGAGAGGCATAGAATTCCAGCCCTTCGATTTCCGCGGGGACGTCGATGCCAACCAGTGAGGTTTGACATTGTCCCACAGGGTTTTTTACCAATACCGAAGTGTTCATCTCCTCACACTTAACGTCATGCTTGTATGCAAAATCTTCTGACATGAATGAATGCGATGCTCCTGAATCGAATAAAACAGATGCAGGTACTGAATTTACGAGGAGTGTACCCATCACAGTAGCAGGCTGGTCTAGAACTTCATTGAGATCAACGTGGTTGGAATGAACACGACCATAAGACTTAGCATTGTTATTGCGAGGCTGGTTGCTTCCACGGCCAGCTGTGGGAAGGGCCAGTTGATTCTGGTTCTGATTCTGATAGTAGTTCCTGGCAAGGTGACCAGGTTGACCACACTTGTAGCACAGACCATTGTTGGGAGTGGGAACAGGAGCTTGGGGCAGTGGAGCTGGAAGCCTTGGCTGCCTAGTTGGTGGAGCAGGCAGACGGGGTGCAGCATAGGACTGCCTTGGGGCAGGTCCAGTTGGCTGGTACATGCTGTTGGGAATCCATATCTTACGCTTCTGCGAGGACGGGCCCGAAGATGAGCCCGTGTCACGGTTGCGCCTGTGAGAGCTCTGGTATTCCTGCAGACTAGTTTCGACATTGATGGCCTTGTTCACCAAGGTGGTGAAATCAGCAAAGTCATGCACTAGAAGTGCGAGCTTGATGTCATCTTGAAGGCCATCACGGAACTTCTCCTGTTTGCGTGCATCAGTTGCAATGTCTTCTTCAGCATAGGAGGACAAGTCCAGAAACTCCCGCTGATAGGCTTCCACAGTTTTGTTGCCTTGGGTGAGCTTGGAAGTCTGGCCAGGTGATGATTGTTCCAGCTGGCAGAGTACACCTGTGGCTGTCCCACCATTGAGCTGCGGGTCCTTTCAGGAAGAAAGAAGCAAAGGTGACATAGCTGGCAGGGGCTACATCAGCAGACTCCATCTCATAGGTGATGTCACGGAGCCAGTCATCAGCATCCAGAGGCTGAGTTGAGCTGCGGTACACGGTTGGGTTGAGGCGCATGAAATCCTACAGAGTCACTTGGGTTGGCTGCTGGTTCATATTGGGGCAAGGAAACTGAGCCATAATATTCTCCATGAACTGACAATTCAGCTCAAACTGTTGCATCATCCTAGCCATGTACTCAGGCGGTGGTGGAGCGTTGCCACCACGACCACGACCACCTGGTCTAACCATCCTGCTAATATATAATAAGGGTAGTTCAGCATTGAGAAATTTGCAAAGACAAGAATCATTCATGATGAAACATGCACAACGAAAGCAGCATGATAGATACTACATAGTAGTCGGCATATCTTACAAAAGAGATCATGCATAGAGTTCGGTACACAGAGTTCAATACATAGACTAAGACATCATAGGCGGCATGCAGGCTCGCGGCGAATGCATCTAACACTAACAAGCAAGTCTACATCAGTCCCACGCGGTACTGCGGAGGTAGGTGTAGCCCGACAGCTGGTAGTGACGCGAAGGGAAGACCTCCATGCGAGTAGCCTGGGGTCCGCGGATACTCTGGTGCGGAACTTGATGCGCATGTGGTAGGAGAGGACCAAGAGCGAGAGAGTGGCCTCCCACATCTGGCCAGCCGACGCCCTGGGGCATCACGGTCCTGGCTGGGTAGATTGCAGAACGCGGCAGCTCTCTGGATCCGACAAAGGGGTGCAACATCGTCAGAGCACGGTAAAGGTGCTGACGAGTGGTGTACAACTCGTGGCAAAGATCTCGGTTAGCTCTATCTAGCACATCAGCATGCAGAACCAGGTTCTGATGGTAGAAGGGCTCTCGGGTGACAGTGGAGTAGGCAGCAGTGTAGTATCCTTCCGCACCAACATCGGATCTGATAGCAATGTGCCTGAAGGGGGAGGTGTCCAACTCCTGATACTCTCCACGAAGACCTGTCAGAGCAGCATAAGCAGCATCCTGGACCGCCATATCGATAGTCACTCCAACACCATGAGCAGTGTGCAGCACGGTAGTGGAGTCATACTCCCGAGAGTAGATGTGGACGATGGCACGGTACTGCTCCTGGTTGAAGTCCTGATACTCCTCATAGACAGTGTACTCAGGGTGCCAGCGATAACCCAGATAGGTCATCATCTCAACCAACACAGCAGGTGATCCTGAGGCACCAATGGTCGTCGTGTGGCGCACAACCTTCCTCGTGGGTTCCATCTGAAAACAAAGATGTTTTCACAGGAGTCAAATGACAATGTGGATAATGTTCAAATACTACTCTAAAGAATAACTAGGGCTTATCCAACTTTGGGGTGAACGTGGTCACGGGATCCTATTGTTAGAGTTAGTAAAATCATTTAACCCGAGCAGTAGAGAGTTCAGAGTCCCAGAGTATGGATCGAGGAGTAAAAGATCCTAATACCACCTAGATGGCGACGTGGGCCCGTAAGGCACACAGCCATGTTAGTAAAAGTTTTGTAATGTCTAGACTCTACTTCGGCCAAGGAGTGTGGAAGGGGGATTCCTACAGGTAGTCGGCTCTGATACCAACTTGTGATGCCCCTGATTTGACCGTACACTAATCATACACGCAAACGTGTACGATCAAGATCAGGGACTCACGGGAAGATATCACAACACAACTCTACAAATAAAATAAGTCATACAAGCATCATATTACAAGCCAGGGGCCTCGAGGAATCGAATACAAGAGCTTGATCATAGACGAGTCAACGGAAGCAACAATATCTGAGTACAGACATAAGTTAAACAAGTTTGCCTTAAGAAGGCTAGCACAAACTGGGATACAGATCGAAAGAGGCACATGCCTCCTGCCTAGGATCCTCCTAAACCACTCATGGTCGCCGTCAGCGGGCTGCACGTAGTAGTAGGCACCTCCCGAGTAGTAGTAGTCATCATCAACGGTGGCGTCTGGCTCCTGGACTCCAACGTCTGGTTGCAGAAATCGGATATAGGAAAGAGGAAAAGGGGAAGAAAAGAAAACCATGAGTACTCATCCAAAGTACTCGCAAGCAAGGAGCTACACTACATATGTATGCATTGGTATCAAATGGAATAAGGGTATCATATGCGGACTGAACAGCAGAATGCCGGAATAAGAGGGGGATAGCTAGTCCTTTCGAAGACTACACTTCTGGTAACCTCCATCTTGCAGCAGGAGAAGAGAGTAGATGGTAAGTTCACCAAGTATCATCGCATAGCATAATCCTAACCGATGATCCTCCCCTCGTCACCCTGTGAGAGAGTGAGCACCGGTTGTATCTGGCACTTGGAAGGGTGTGTTTTATTAAGTATCTGGTTCTAGTTGTCATAAGGTCAAGGTACAACTCCAAGTCGTCCTATTACCGAAGATCACGGCTATTCGAATAGATTAACTTCCCTGCAGGGGTGCACCACATAACCCAACACGCTCGATCCCATTTGGCCGGACACACTTTCCTGGGTCATGCCCGGCCTCGGAAGATCAACATGTCACAGCCCTACCTAGGCACAACAGAGAGGTCAGCACGCCGGTCAAAATCCTATGGCGCAGGGGTCTGGGCCCATCGCCCATTGCACACCTGCATGTTGCATACGCGGCCGGTGAGCAGACCTAGCAACCTCCATTACAAAGGATGTTGCGTTATGCAGTCCAACCCGGCGCGCGCCGCTCAGTCGCTGATGTCACGAAGGCTTCGGCTGATACCACGATGTCGAGTGCCCATAACTATCCCCGCGTAGATGGTTAGTGCGTATAGGCCAGTAGCCAGACTCAAATCAAATACCAAGATCTCGTTAAGCGTGTTATTCTGAAATAACCACGGACGCCGACCAGGGCCAGGCCCACCTCTCTCCTAGGTGGTCTCAACCTGCCCTGTCGCTCCGCCACAAAGTAACAGTCGGGGGCCGTCGGGAACCTAGGCCCACCTCTACCGGGATGGAGCCACCTGCCCCTTCAGCCCCCAACATCGGAATCACTCGCGGGTACTCCTATGAGCCGACCCGACTTTAATCACCACAAGTATCATATATTATGTATAAGTATATACCCGTGATCACCTCCTGAGTGATCACGGCCCAATAGTATAGCACGGCAGACGGACAAGAATGTGTGGCCACTGATGATAAACTAGCATCCTATACTAAGCATTTAGGATTACAGGTAAGGTATCAACAATTGTAGCAACAATGACAGGCTATGCATCAGGATAGGATCAACACAAAGCAGTAACATGCTACACTACTCTAATGCAAGCAGTATAGAGAAGATTAGCCGATATCTGGTGATCAAGGTGGGGGGGCTTGCCTGGTTGCTGTGGCAAGAGAGAGGGGTCATCAACATCGTAGTCGTACTGGGTAGCAGCGGTGTCGGTCTCGATGTCTAGCGAGAGAAGAGGGGGAAGAAACAATAAATATAATGCAAACAAATGCATGACGATGCATGACATGACAAAGCGTGATGCTAGGTGTGCCCTAACGCGGTACGAGGTGGTACCGGTGAAGGGGGGAATATCCGGGAAAGTATTCTCGGTGTTTCGCGTTTTCGGACAAATGAACCAGAGGGGGAAAGTTGCGTGTTTGCTATGCTAGGGATGCATCGCGGACGAATAGGCCGCGTATCCAGCTTCGTCTCGACGTTCTGAGCAACTTTCATGTTGAAAATAATTTAATCCGAGTTACAGATTAAAAGCTATGATTTTCTAAAGATTTTAATAATTTCTGGAATTTAATTAATTATTTAAATTAATTCAAAATTGGATTTATGACATCAGCATGATGTCATGCTGACGTCAGCAGTCAACAGGGTTGACTGGTCAACCTGACCAGTGGGTCCCACTGGTAAGTGACACATTTTAATTACCCTAATTAGTATTAATTAGGGGGTAGGCCCCACTATCATTGAGTAATTAATTAATTGACTAATAGTTTAGTTAGTTTAGTTATTTGATTAGTTTAATTAATCAGAATTAATTAAGTTAATTAATTCTTTAATTAATTATTTTTTTATTTTTATTTTTATTTTTGTTATATTCTCTTAAAACGTTTTGTGGGGGTTGGGGCCCCACATGTCATAGGGCCAGGGGGCACTGGCCCAGTGGTCAGTGGCCCTGGCCACAACGAGCACATGCGCTGGGGCACTAGCGCCCGAGCGGGTGAACCCAAGGGGCAGGTGGAGGTCGCCCGGGCGAGGCCGTGGCTTCGGCGGGACTCGCCGGCCGGCCGCGGCGGGCAAAGACGGACGCAGGGCGGCGAGCGGGATTGCAAGCGACGGCCGCGGGAAGGCAGGGCGAGGCGTGGAGATGGGGCACGACCAGTGGTCAGAGGCGGGACAGACAGCGGGTGTGCAAAATGGCGCATAGAGGAGCCGGGCACGCGGCGAGCC
>NC_057797.1:282645341-282710160 GCF_018294505.1 Triticum aestivum | reverse complement strand
TGTCGTGGGGGGGGGAGTGGGATTCGGTTGGGTTAGGGTTTGGAGTAGTGGGGGGTTAGTAGTGGTTAGGTGGACCGGGGTGGGCCGGCTTGTTTGGTCGGTTGGCCCATGGGGGGGGGGTTCCCTTTTTTTTGTTAGTTCTGTTTTTAACATTTTTCTTTTATCTATTTTCTCTTACTGTTTTAATTCAACTTAGGGCATTTAAGTCCTTTATAATTTGTGTTTTCTTTACTATAATTACCTATGCCACTTTTGGCACGCTCTGAACATTTTTGTTTTAATTTTTGAAAACTTTTATTGTTTGAAATATTTAGAATTTGAATTTTTGCAACGGGTTCGAACCATTGCGAGGTTGGCCATAGTAACTGAGGTGACGTGGCATGATTAGCGTGGTATTACTGTAGCATGATTATCCGGGCGTTACAGGAAGTTTGGGAAAGTCCTTTTATTCCCTCTCATTTAACTTTCAAAAAGTTCGAATTCACTCACTTTCAGTCAATCAATCAAACAATCAATCAAATCTATCTATTTAATATAACATTACAAAATTTAGAATTTTGGGATGTTACATCTAGGGATAGAAACTTCCAACTCCAGTTTTTCTTCATAAGATTGCATCAAAGCATCAATGATATGTTTGGTAAAGGCTTTATTTTGACTATAAGCATGAGGAGAATTTGCACGGATTGCAACAAGGAAATACAATCTATCAAAGAGCAATTATCATAATTAAATTCCTTGAGATTCAAAATAGTGGGTTCATTGATATTTAAAGTTTTGACTTCTTCAATCCCACTTTTAACAATTTTAGCATCAAGATCTAAAGACTCCGAATTTTTGGAACGCCTTCTAGGTAAAGGTGGATCATATTCAGTCCCATCATTATCAAGATTCATATTGCAAAACAAAGATTTAATAGGGGACACATCAATAACTTTTAGATCTTCATCTTTATTATGATGGAAACTAGAAGAACACACTTTTATAAAGCAATCTTTTTTAGTACGCATCCTATCGGTTCTTTCTTTGCACTCATCAATGGAAATTCGCATGGCTTTGAGAGACTCAATGATATCATGCTTAGGTGGAATAGATCTAAGTTTCAAAGAATCAATATCAAGAGAAATTATATCAACGTTCCTAGCCAACTCATCAATCTTAAGCAATTTTTCTTCAATCAAAGCATTGAAATTCTTTTACGAAGTAATAAATTCTTTAATATTAGATTCAAAATCAGAGGGTATCTTATTAAAATTTCCATAAGAATTGTTGTAGGAATTACCATAATTATTAGAGGAATTACTAGGATACGGCCTAGGATTAAAGTTTCCTCTATACGCGTTGTTACCAAAATTATTCCTACCAACAAAATTCACATCCATAGATTCATTATTATTCCCAATTAAAGTAGACAAAGGCATATCATTAGGATCAGAAGAAACACTTTTATTAGCAAATAATTTCATAAGTTCATCCATCTTTCCACTAAAACATTAATTTCTTCTATCGCATGCACTTTCTTATTAATAGATCTTTCAGTGTGCCATTGAGAATAATTAACCATAATATTGTCTAGGAGTTTAGTAGCTTCTCCTAAAGTGATTCCATAAAAGTGCCTCCCGCGGCCGACTCTAAAAGATTTCTAGAAGCAAAATTCAATCCGGCATAAAATTTTTGTATAATCATCCATAAATTCAAACCATGTGTAGGGCAATTACGTATCATTAATTTCATCCTCTCCCAAGCTTGCGCAACATGTTCATGATCAAGTTTCTTATAATTCATGATATCGTTTCTGAGAGAGATGATCTTAGAAGGAGGAAAATACTTAGAGATAAAAGCATCTTTGCACTTATTCCACGAATCAATACTATTTTTAGGCAAAGACGAATACCAAGCTTTAGCACGATCTCTAAGCGAAAAAGGAAATAGCTTCAATTTAACAATATCATTGTCCACATCTTTCTTATCTTGCATATCACACAAATCAACAAAGTTGTTTAGATGGGTAGCGACATCTTCACTAGGAAGGCTGGAAAATGGATCTTTCATGACAAGATTCAACAAAGCAGCATTAATTTCACAAGATTCAGCATCGGTAAGAGGAGCAATCAGAGTGCTAATAAAATCATTGTTGTTGGTATTAGTAAAGTCACACAATTTGGTATTATCTTGAGCCATGTGACAAGCAAGCAATCCAACACACAAGCAAACAAGAGACGGGCAAAAAGAGGCAAATAGAGAAAGAGAAGAAGGACGGAGAGAGAGGGCGAATAAAATGGCAAGGGTGAAGTGGGGGAGAGGAAAATGAGAGGCTGGGAAATAATGTAATGCGGGAGATAAGGGTTTGTGATGGGTACTTGGTATGTTGACTTTTGTGTAGACTCCCCGGCAACGGCGCCAGAAATCCTTCTTGCTACCTCTTGAGCACCGCGTTGGTTTTCCCTTGAGGAGGAAAGGGTGATGCATAAAAGTAGCGTAAGTATTTCCCTCAGTTTTTGAGAACCAAGGTATCAATCCAGTAGGAGGCCATGCATGAGTCCCTCACACCTACACAAACAAATAAAATCCTCTCAACCAACGCAATAAAGGGGTTGTTAATCCCTTCACGACCACTTACGAAAGTGAGATCTCATAGATATGATAAGATAATATTTTTGGTATTTTTATGATAAAGATGCAAAGTAAAGAAAGCAAAATAAACGGAAAAGGAAATAGCTTGTTGAAGGAAGATTAATATGATGGAAAATAGACCCGGGGTCCATAGTTTTCACTAGTGGCTTCTCTCGAGAGCATAAGTATTACGGTGGGTAAACAAATTACTGTTGAGCAATTGACAGAATTGAGCATAGTTATGAGAATATCTAGGTATGATCATGTATATAGGCATCACGTCCGAGACAAGTAGACCAACTCCTGCCTGCATCTACTACTATTACTCCACACATCGACCGCTATCCAGCATGCATCTAGAGTATTAAGTTCAAGAGAACAAAGTAACACTTTAAGCTAGATGACATGATGTAGAGGGATAAACTCATGCAATATGAAATAAATCCCATCTTTTTATCCTCGATGGCAACAATACAATACGTGCCTTGCTGCCCCTACTGTCACTGGGAAAGGACACCGCAAGATTGAACCCAAAGCTAAGCAGTTCTCCCATTGCAAGAAAGATCAATCTAGTAGGCCAAACCAAACTGATAATTCGAAGAGACTTGCAAAGATAACCAATCATACATAAAAGAATTTAGAGAAGATTCAAATATTGTTCATAGATAAACTTGATCATAAACCCACAATTCATTGGTCTCAACAAACACACCGCAAAAGAAGATTACATCGAATAGATCTCCACAAGAGAGGGGGAGAACTTTGTATTGAGATCCAAAAAGAGAGAAGAAGCCATCTAGCTAATAACTATGGACCCGAAGGTCTGAAGTAAACTACTCACACTTCATCGGAGAGGCTATGGTGTTGATGTAGAAGCCCTCCGTGATTGATGCCCCCTCCGGCGGAGCTCCGGAAAAGGCCCCGAGATGGGATATCATGGATACAGAAAGTTACGATGGTGGAATTACGGTTTTGGCTCTATATTTGGTAGTTTGGGGGTACATAGGTATATATAGGAGGAAGAAGTACGCCGGTGGAGCAGTGTGGGCCCCACGAGGGTGGAGGGTGCGCCTGGGGGGTAGGCGCGCCCCCTACCTCATGCCCTCCTGGTTGCTTTCTTGACGTAGGGTCCAAGTCCTCTGGATCATGTTCGTTCCGAAAATCACGTTCCCGAAGGTTTCATTCCGTTTGGACTCTGTTTGATATTCTTTTTTTGCGAAACTCTGAAATAGGCAAAAAAAACAACAATTCTGGGCCGGGCCTCCATTTAATAGGTTAGTCCCAAAAATAATATAAAAGTGTATAATAAACCCAATAATGTCCAAAACAGGATATAATATATCATTTGAAATTGGAGTTCCACCAAAAAATTTATCCTATGCATCTAGTTCATCGTGATCGGAATTATATATATAATTTTTGGCCTCGTGAAGGAGAAAGTATCGCTCTAGCTTGGGGGAGGCTTAAGTCAATGTTATATTCATGCCCCAATCATAAGCTCTCAAGAGAAATTATTATCCAGAATTTTTATGCTCGACTTTCTTGTAATGATCAAACCATGCTTGATACTTCTTTTGCTGGTTCATTTATGAAGAAGACTATTGAATTCCGGTGGGATCTTTTGGAAAGAATTAAATGCAACTCTGAAGATTGGGAACTCGGCGAAGGTAGGGTGTCAGGTATTAAACTTAAGTATGATTGTGTTAAATCTTTTATGGATGCTGATGCTTTTCAAAAGTTTAGCACTAAATATGGACTTGACTCTGAGATAGTAGCCTCCTTTTCTGAATCATTTGCTACTCATGTTGAACTCCCTAAGGAGAAGTGGTTTAAATATCACCCACCTATTAAAGAAGAAATTAAAGAACCAGTACCAGTTAAAGAAGAAACTATACTTTATAATGTTGATCCAGTTGTTCCTTCTACTTATATTGAGAAACCACCTTTCCCTCTTAGGATCAAGGAGCATGCTAAAGTTTCAAGTATGGTTAACAAAAGCTATATTAGAACACCTAAACCTGACGAACAAATTAAAGTTGAACCTACTATTGCTATGGTTAAAGATCTCTTGGAAGAAGATATGGATGGGCATGTTATTTACTTCTGTGAAGAAGCTGCTAGAATTGCTAAACCTGATAAAAGAAATAAACATAGACCTGTTGTTGGCATGCCTGTTATTTCAGTTAAAATAGGAGATCACTGTTATCATGGTTTATGTGACATGGGTGCTAGTGTGAGTGCTATTCCTTACACTTTATGTGAAGAAATTATGAAAGACATAGCACCTGCTAAGATAGAAGAAGTAGATGTTACTATTAAACTTGCTAATAGAGATACCATATCACCAATTGGGATTATTAGAGATGTTGAAGTCTTGTGTGGGAAAATAAAATACCCTACTGATTTTCTTGTTCTTGGTTCCCCACAAGATGACTTTTGTCCCATTATCTTTGGTAGACCTTTCTTGAATACAGTTAATGCTAAGATAGATTGTGAGAAACAAACTGTTGCTGTTAGCTTTGGTGATGAATCTCATTAGTTTAATTTTTCCAAGTTTAGTAGAAATTATCATGAAAAAGAACTACCTAGTAAGTTTGAATTAATTGGTCTTGCTTCTATTGTTGTGCCACCTACTGATCCTTTAGAACAATATTTTCTAGACCATGAAAATGATTTACATATGCATGAAAGAAATGAATAGACAAAGTTTTCTTTGAACAACGTCCTCTGCTTAAACACAATTTGCCTATTGAAACTCTAGGAGGTCCTCCTCCACCTAAAGGTGATCCTATGTTTGAATTAAAACAATTTCTAGACACTTTGAAATATGCTTATCTTGATGAAAAGAAGATATATCCTGTTATTATTAGTGCTAACCTTTCAGAACATGAAGAAGAAAGATTATTGAAAGTTCTAAGGAAGCACTGGGCTGCTATTGGATATACTCTTGATGATTTAAAGGCCATTAGTCCCACTCTATGTCAGTACAAAATTAATATGGAACCTGATGCTAAACCCACTATTGATCACCAACGTCGGTTGAATCCAAAAATGAAGGAAGTGGTAAGAACGGAAATTTTAAAACTTCTGGAAGCAGGTATAATCTATCCTATAGTTGATAGTAGATGGGCAAGTCCTGTTCATCGTGTCCCTAAGAAAGGAGGTATTACTGTTGTTCCTAATGATAAGAATGAACTTATTCCACAAAGAATTGCTACACGCTATAAAATGGTAATTGATTACAGAAAATTAAACAAAGCAACTAGAAAAGATCATTACCCCTTGCCTTTTACTGATCCAATGCTTGAAAGATTATCTAAGCACACACACTTTTGCTTCTTAGATGGATACTCTGGCTTTTCACAAATACGTGTTTCTCAACCTGATCAAGAAAAGACTACTTTTACTTGCCCCTTTGGAACTTATGCTTATAGACATATGCCTTTTGGTTTATGTAATGCACCTGCTACGTTTCAAAGATGTATGACTGCTATATTCTCTGACTTTTGTGAAAAGATTGTTGAGGTTTTCATGGATGACTTTTCTGTTTATGGGAAGTCTTTTGATGATTGTTTAAGCAATCTTGAGCGAGTTTTGCAGAGATGTGAACAAAATAATCTTGTCTTGAATTGGGAGAAGTGCCACTTTATGGTTAATGAAGGTATTGTCTTGGGTCATAAAGTTTCTGAAAGAGGTATTGAAGTGGACCAAGCTAAGGTTGATGCAATTGAGAAAATGCCATGTCCTAAGGGCATCAAAGGTATTCATAGTTTCCTTGGTCATGTTAGTTTCTATATGAGATTTATCAAAGACTTTTCTAAAATTTGTAGGCCTCTTACTAGTCTTTTGCAATAGGATATTCCTTTTGTTTTTGATGATGATTGTCTTGAAGCCTTTGAAACACTCAAGAAAGCTTCAATATCTGCACCTATTGTTCAACTACCTGATTGGAACTTGCCTTTTGAAATTATGTGTGATGCTAGTGATTATGCTCTTGGTGCTGTTCTAGGACAAAGAGTTGATAAGAAACTAAATGTTATTCATTATGCTAGTAAAACTCTAGACAGTGCTCAAAGAAATTATGCTACTACTAAAAAGAATTTTTAGTAGTTGTGTTTGGTTGTGAGAAATTTAGACCTTATATTGTTGATTCCGAAGTAACTATTCACATAGACCATGCTGCTATTAAATATCTTATGGAAAAGAAAGATGCTAAACCTAGACTTATTCGTTGGGTTCTCTTGTTACAAGAATTTTATTTACATACCATTGATAGAAAAGGAGCTGAGAACCCTTGAAAGTGCTAGTTATCGACTAGAGGGGGGTGAATAGGCAATTTTTACGAAAGTCTTCAAAACATGAGGGCTTTGAAGACAAATAGTAGAAATGAACCTATTGATATGCAGTGGAAGGTAGACTACACTAGGTAAGCCATAGTCAAGATTGCAATGAAGTGAAAGCACGAAGACTATCGGCAACTAGGTAGTAAGGATCAGGATGGAAGACAATATGAAGCCAAACAGTAAACAACCTTCACACAATGAAGTCAACCAGATCATACATGCAAACAATGACTTCATGAAGACAAACTGTAAAGTAAAGGAAAGTGAAGGATAGGACCAGTTGCTTGGTGAAGACAAGGATTTGGTAGACTCCAGTTGCTGTGACAACTGTACATCTGGCTAGGGAGGCTGAGATTTAACTCAGAAGACTGAGTCTTCACCTTATTCCCCTTGAGCTAAGGACACCCAGTCCTCGCCCAATCACTCTGGTAAGTCTTAAAGGTAGACCTCCAAACCTTCACAAACTTCGTTCACCGGCGATCCACAATGACTCTTGGATGCTCAGAACGTGATGCCTAACCAGCTGGAGGATTCATAGTCCTCAAGTGTAACAAGTCTTCAGGTCACGCAGACAGAAATACTTTAGTGATGCCTAACACTCTTTGGCTCTGGGTGTTTAGGGCTTTGTCCTCGCAAGGATCTCTCTCTCAAATGCTTCGGAGGTGGGTTGTTCTCAAACGACAAAAGCCGTGCACTAACTCTGAGCAACCACCAATTTATGGTGTAGGGGGTGGGCTATTTATAGCCAGGAGGCAACCCGACCTGATTTGTCCGAAATGACCCTAGGTCACTAAGGAATTGACACGTGTCCAATGGTCAGATTTCAAACACACGCGGTAGCTTGACTTGGGCTACAAGTAAAGCTGACTCATCCAGCTCTGGATAAGATTTTCTTTCATTGTCTTCGCTCGAAGACATAGGATTTGGTTGAGCATCACATCAGTCACTCTGACTTTGTTCAATTGGACCCCACTTATAGTACGGTGGTTCCTATGACTCAACAAAGAAGAAAAGGAAGCTACGAAACAACTATGTCTTCGCACTCCATAGTCTTCACGTGAATGTCTTCCTATGTCAAATCTTCATTGTGAATATCTTCACAGACCACCATTGTCTTCAATGTCTTCACACATTTTTAGGGGTCATCTCTGGTAGGTAAACCTAATCAATATGGGACTACTACCTGTGCTATCCTGCAATTCTCACAAACACATTAGTCCCTCAACCAAGTTTGTCGTCAATACTCCAAAACCAACTAGGGGTGGCACTAGATGCACTTACAATCTCCCCCTTTTTGGTGATTGATGACAAACTGGTTGAAGCTTTCAACGGGGATAAAAGTATGTGAAAGTTTAAGGATTAACGCATTGTCTTCATAAGTAACAAAAGGCTCCCCCTAAAGACGTGCATATAAGTAGTTTGGTTTTGAATGCAAATGCACATGGCATGTTTTACTTTGTGGAGATCCTCTTTAACTTATGAACACAATTCATCATGCATATAAGAGATAATGAAGATAATGACATGCATAATAAAAAAGGACGTCTGCGGAATGACTTCATGCGGAATTTATCATCGCATTACAAGATAGCAGAAAAAGTAGCTGCCAACCATCCAGTTTATGTGTTACAACTCAAAAACCAAATTGTTTGAAAAGACGAGAGTTGTAAAGATTTAGCAAATAAAGCAACCACCCATAAGGACCCGCTTGAAGACTATCAACTCATATGCTTCTCCCCCTTTTGTCAGTAATGGCCAACAAGGTTTGAAGACATAGAGTATCTACTCATTCCCAGAAGGAGTAGATGATGGAGCAGGGTCGACGTTGGAGGTTGGTGGTGCAGACGGGCCTGATGCAGTGTCGAGATGTAGCACAACAATGGTTGGTGAAGTGGCATCGTCTGCTTCATCGACGACTCTCGCAACAACAGTTGCAGCCGAAGATGAATAATCAAATTCTTCAATAGACGGAGTGCGACGCCAATTTGCATTCTGAGGAGGCTTGGAGTCAAACTTGAAGCTCTCGGTGAAGCCATCTTCGCGAAGATCGTCTTTAGGACAGAGCATTGTGAGGCTCTTCCAGGACCGTCTACAGGCTTGATGTGCAACAAACAAGTTCTTGGTGGCCAAGTTGCGAATGTGATTGAGATCCACCAAGAGACTCTGCATCTGATGCTTTAGCCAGTCATGATGCTTATCCTACATCTGATGTAATGCCACAAGAAGCTCTCGGTCATTGTGAAAGTGCTAGTGATCGACTAGAGGGGGGGTGAATAGGAAATTTTTATGAAAGTCTTCAAAACATGGAAGTTTCGAAGACAAACGATAGAGATAAACCTATTATCATGCAGCGGAAGGTAGACTACACTAAGCAAGCCATAGTCAAGTATTCAATGAAGTGAAAGCACAACGACTAATAGCAGCTAGGAAGTATAGATCAGGTAGGAAGATAGTGTGAAGCCAATCAGAACAAGCGGTCACTCAGTGAAGACAAAAGATAATGCAATCATACAATGACTTCACTAGAGCCAACAGTAAGTAAAGGAATGGGAAGGATGAAACCAGTGACTCGTTGAAGATAATGATTTGTTGGACCAGTTCCAGTTGCTATGACAATTGTACGTCTGGTTAGGGAGGCTGAGATTCAACTTAGAAGACCATGTCTTCACCTTATTCCCCTTGAGCTAAGGATACCCAGTCCTCGCCCAATCACTCTGGTAAGTCTTCAAGGTAGACTTCCAAACCTTCACAGACTTCGTTCACCGCCGATCCACAATGACTCTTGGATGCTCAGAACGCGACGCCTAACCGGCTGGAGGATTCACAATCCTCAAGTGTAATAATTCTTCATATCACAGAGACAGGAAGACTTAAGTGATGCCTAACACTCTTCGGCGCTGGGTGTTTAGGGCTTTATCCTCGTAAGGAATTCTCTCTCATAGGCTTCGAGGTGGGTTGCTCTTAAACGATAAAAGCCGTACACTAAATCTGAGTAGCCAACCATTTATGGTTGTAGAGGGTGGGCTATTTATAGCCACTAGGCAACCCGACCTGATTTGTCCGAAATGACCCTGGGTCACTAAGGAACTGACACGTGTTCCAATGGTTAGATTTCAAACACACACGACAACTTTACTTGGGCTACAAGCAAAGCGGACTTATCCAGCTCTGGATAAGATTTGCTCTCATTGTCTTTGCTCGAAGACATAGGATTTTTGGTTAAGCATCACTTCAGTCATTCTGACTGGTTCACTTGGACCCCACTTAACAGTACGATGGTTCCTATGACTCAACAAAGAAGAAAAAGAACGACAAAACAACTAAGTCTTCGCGCTCCATAGTCTTCACTCGATGTCTTCTCTTGTCATAGTCTTCAATGTGACTGTCTTCACATACCACCTTTGACTTCAATGTCTTCATACATTTTTAGGGGTCATCTCTGGTAGGAAAACCAAATCAATGAGGGACTTCTTCCTGTGTTATCCTGCAATTCTCACAAACACATTAGTCCCTCAACCAGGTTTGTCGTCAATACTCCAAAACCAACTAGGGGTGGCACTAGATGCACTTACAATCTCCCCCCTTTTTGGTGATTGATGACAAACTGGTTGAAGTTTTCAACGGGGAATAAAATATGTGAAATTGTAAAGGATAGGGTATTGTCTTCATAAGTTGCAAAGGCTGCCCCTGAAGATGTGCATATAAGTAATTTGATCTTGGAATGCAAATGCACATGGTAGGTTGTACTTGTGGAGATCCTCTTTAATCTATGATGACAATTGATCATGCATGATATGATGTAACGAAGATAATGACATGCATAATGAAAAATGGACGTCTGCAAAATGATCTAAGTGCAGAATTTATCATCACACATGCGGAATTTATCATCGCATCACAGAATAGCAAATAAGTAGCAGACGACCATCGAGTTTAAGTGTTACAGCTCAAAGAACCAAATGTATCGAAAACGAGAGTTGTAAGAACTTGGAAAAAGTAGCAAAAAGTAAAGCAACCAGCCATATGGACCCGCTTGAAGACTATCAACTCATATGCTTCTCCCCCTTTTGTTAGTAAGGACCAAAAAGGTTTGAAGACATAGAGCGCCTACTCGTTCCCATGAGGTGCAGGTGAGGCAGCAGGGTCGTCGTTGAGGTCCATTGGTGCAGAAGAACTTGGGGCAGTGTCGACATGCACTGAAGTTGGATGAGGTGAAGTTGCATCATCTTGGTCATCTATGACTCTGGCATTTACGGTCGCAGCAAAGGACGAGTAGTCAGAGTCTTCAAGTGAGGGAGTCCGACGCAAGTGAGCATTTCTAGGAGGAGTTGAGTCAAACTTGAACCGTTCGATGAAGCCATCGTCTTGCAGATCAGCTTCAGCACTAAGTAGGGTGAAACTCTTCCATGACCTCCGACAGGTTCATGAGTGACAAAGGCATTTTTGGTGGCAAGATTGCGAATGCGGTTGACATCCACCAAGAGGCTTTGCATCTGACTCTTAAGCCAGTCGTGATGTTTGTCCTATTTCTGATGCAGCGCGACAAGAAGCTCTCGGTCATTTACGACACGAGACCGTCTTCGAAGCCTTTGCGCAATGGAGCTACCAGTGGCATTAGTCTGAGCGCGAGGGCCACATGTGTTACCAGCAAGAGGATTAACACGAGAAACTGCTGGAACTCCTTCAATAGGGTGGGTGAAGCTTTGGTGATCAACATTGTGAAGATAAATGGGATCCTTAGCCGGCTCTGGGTAAATAGCTTCAACTGACAGATCAACCTTTGGCAAGAATATGAGATGATTGCGCGTAGACGGCTAATAGTTGAAGGCAGAGTGATGCTTGATAAGACGCATGACCCATGGCGCATAGAATTTCAACCCAAAAATGTCGGAGCCAGATGTAGCCAACTGCTTGATGAAGAAGTCTTGAGCATTGAAGCTGATGCCATTGAAGATATAGAAAACCAAAGTCTTCATTGCTCCTTCAAGCTTCGCTGCAGATGAATGTCCTTTGACAGGCCATAGAGTCTTCCTGATGATATGGTAAATGGTGCGAGGCAGGTACTCTAGGTCTTCAACAAAGAACTCAGATGCGTATTTAGCATCGTGAGGCAAAGGCTTCATCATGCTCAGCATTTGACTCATGTTGGGTTCTGGCTTCTGAAAGATGCTTTCCAAGGCATTTTGGTGTTGTTGACAACCTGGTTCATAGTATTCACCAGGAGTGGGCAGGCCTGTGAGCTCAATGATATCAAGAGCTTTAGCTTCATGATGGACATTGCCTATCATCCACTCAAGGACCCAAGTCTTTGGATCCCTGTTGTAGCCTCGAATGTGGAGAGTTGCATAGAACTATAGCAGAAGCTCTTCATTCTAGTACTCCTTATCTGTGACAAACTGCAACAGACCAGCATCTCTGAAGCAATCTAACGCTTCTTCAAGGCAGGGCAGGCCAGCTATAGCTTCAGAGTCTAGGCGCATATGTGGAAATATGCGCTCTTGATTGTATAGGACGCAAGAATAGTAGCTGCGCTGCTGATAGCTCCAGAACCAATCTGATGAAATGCGAGGTCTGGTATAAGGGTTCTTGGAGCTGTTGAAGAAGGTGTTATGTGCCACGAAGCCATTCACATTGAAGACCCCAGGTGAAGTGGCAGTGCCTGGGAATCGTGGAAGTCTTGGCTTGGGCTTTTGGACTTGAGGTCTGTGCTCGACATGATACTCAAATTGTGGACCCGCAGCAGGTGGAGGAACCAGAACGGGCCAGCAGACCATAATAGGCTGACCACGATTAAATGCCAGCTTAATTGTATGAGGTCTTGGAGGGGGAACAGGAGCATTGGCATTGTCTTCATGGGCTTCAGGGGCTACATTGGTTTCAGGTGCTTGTACCTTAGGTGCTTCAACATTGACTTCGGGTGATATAGTGGCTTCAGATGGTTGGACTTATGGCACCGCAGTAGCTGCAGGCACCGTATTAGCTTCAGCCATGACGACATCATTGGCTTCAGCGGTGATGTTGGTGGCTGCCTCAGGGTTGTTAACCTCCACTTCGGGAGCTGGAGGGTCGGGCACGTTCTCCTCGAGAACAACATCTTGGTGGGACGGGGGTGTAGCAACTCTTTCAACTCTCGGTGCTTCTTCTTCATTGGCTGATGCAGTCAAAATATCTTCAGCCATTTCGGCTTCAGACTCAGACACGTGCATAGTGGGAGTGACTTGGGGCCTTGGTCCTTTGCAAAGCCTGCGTAATGCTGGCGACGCTTGTGGAGATGGAGTGCGCTGGGCCTCAAAGTCATCATCTTCTTGCACTGGTGGGGTAGCTTGCGGTTGGGGAGAGCTTGGAGTGTCTTGTCGTTGTGGGTGATCAGCCCACGATGCATCCTGAGCAGTTGGCGTCAGAGGACGACCAATGCTGATGAGTTCGCTGTGCGTGAGCACATGCGATGATACCAATTGGTGCTCGATCTGAGGAAGGACTTCATCATCTTCAACATTGTCATGAGGACCAATGTCTTCAGCTGCGGTGGGGTCAACAGCTGGATTGTCTTCAGCTTCAGGAGCCTCTGGAGAAGCAGGCTCATGAATTACCACTTGGTGTTTTTGATTTTCAGACGCAGGACGAGCCACTGAGATTGGCTCGACCTCGAGGGGCTCTATGGGAGCAGCCCGATCTCTCTTCTTGGTTTTGTGTTTCTTAGTTGGAGGAGCATCATCAGTGGTGCCCTTGGTTTTGCGCTTTCTGGCTTCAGCTTCAACAGCCCTTGTTTTCTTCAGTTCTGAAGCCACTGTGGGGACCTTAGGCTTCGAGCCTATCATACTAGCTGGGAAGACAATTGGATGTACTTCCTGCCTTGGTGCTTCAGGTTCTGCCACAGCTGGCTTCTTCTTCTTCTTCTTGGCCGCCATTCGGGGGTCGATCCCTGGTCGCCCCAAGGCCTTGCACTTTTCAGCCTCATTGTATCCTTGGACACATTTAGCGGCAAGATCCTTCATGCGCTCACGAGAACCCTTGGCTTCTTCGCGTTTGGTTCAGAAAGCTTCCTTAAGCTCATGCATCATGGTCTGGAAGTTCTGAATGTCTTCAACGTTGAGCTTGGCCATGTGCTTCTTGAACTGAGCCTTTTCATAATCGATCTTATGCTTCAGTTAAATAATTTTCTGAGCTAGAGCCAGCTCAGCAGCAATGGCTCCGTGGAAGGCGACACTTAGGCCAATCAGAAGCTGAAGATCATCAAAGCTGACATTTGGGCTGTCAAACCACTTATCAATGAATGTGTTGATGATTTCAACATCAAAGAGAGGAAGGTCATTGAAGATTTCTGCCTCTTGCTTGCTCTTGATCAGCTGCTCAAGAGCATCATCGCCAAGATTGTCGTCGCTGGATAGATCAATGGCGTCATTGCGCAGAATAGCAGCAGCAGTCAGTTCTTGGCTAGTGGGTTGCAAGGGCATCTTCACTTTGGAGGGCTTAGAGATGCGTGACAAATCTTCAGACTGCACACTGTGTTCAGGAGGTGAAGTGGCCAGAGGCTTCGCTCGTGAGGCCTTCTGTGCTGGGGAAGGCTTCGAAGCTTGAGGTTTCTTCAGCTTCTTTGGCTTCGGTGGTGCAGGCACTTCGTCAGAATCAGCGTCGTCTGCAGGCTCATCCACGGCTGTCCCTTGAACCATGATATGAGTGATGAGACCTTCTAGGTTGTAGAAGGGCCCAACTAGATTGGGTTTAGCTTCGCGTGTGCCATCGGCACGAGGAGCAGATGGGCCTGGATTGAAGTATAATCCCTGTGACTTCTTGTTTTCTTTGGCCGAATTCTTGGCAAATTGGAAGTTGCGCTTGAACAGATTATCATTGCGGCACCACAATAATGAAGATGGGTCTGCATCTGCAGGCTGTGGTCCACGGACCATGCAAGGATAGAAGCCTTGTTCAATGGCTTCAGCTCTGGACCTAGGTTGAAGATTTCTGTATAGAATGTCTCCCCATGGTCGTTTGATGGCATTCTTCTCAGCATACTCCTGGGTCACGAACCTGTACTTGAACCACTGTTCTGCCCAATATCTTCGAATCCATTGGATTCGATTTTTTCGCTGATTGTAGTCCTCCTCTGGATCTGTCTTGTACAACTCATAGAGGTCAGGAGGCAAATCTCTTGAGGTGTTGCCACGACGCTGTCTGCCACCCTTCCCTGCAGATTTCTCTGGTGCCATGAAGTTTAAACTGAAAGTCTTCAAAGCTGTCAAAGTCTTCCGTCTACTGGTCAGACAAGAAGTGGCTTCAGGAGAATTTATATGCTGCTGCAAGAATTCTGCAAATGAATGCAGTCTATGAGAACCAAGGGATTCTCCCACGGACATGTACCTGTGACAGCATTAAGGTGCGAGGGAAGGGGAAGAGGTCATATGCATACTCAGAAGATTTTGAAGATAAATTAGTTTAGAAGACATTGACCTCATAATGCGAAGACATTCACTCATAGATAGAGAGTTGGTTCCAGATTTGTACGAATCCATGAATAAGTACAAGTGAGGAATCTAACTACTTTGTGAAGCATAAGTGAACATACTAGGCATATTATGAGATGCAGTATGAAATAGATTCAACTTGTGTGAATAGAAACTGCTTGTGGTAGAAAATGATGAATCTATAGGATCAAAGGGGCCGTAAAAAGGAGGTTTTATTTACCACTCAAGAACTGCTAGACGGAGTGGGAGAGGAGGCCGAGCAGTTCGATCTTCCGTGCCCTAACTTGGCGATGGAGGACACCTACGGCGACGGCGGAGAAGACGATGTCTGCGGTCGGCGAGAAGACGGTGTCGGTGAGGTCGCGGCAGTGAAGCATTTCGTCGCCGGCGCCGTCGAGGGCTAGCGGTGGCGCTAGGGTTTGTGCGAGAGTGGAAGAAAAGATAATGACTGTGGTGAGGCGTGTATTTATAGGGATAGGGACAACATAGTGTTATTACACAGGTGCCCCTAGCCATTCACATCTGAAGGACACGTGGCTATCATGCAACACATCGGAGGTTGTTCCACGTTCCCACGCACGCCTGGATTGTCAGGTGGTCGTTCCCACTTCTCCGGGTTTCAGGTTGAAGGATTTAGCATTGAAACACAAATTAATGTTTGTCTCTGTGTCTTCTGCCGACAAGGACGCAGAGAAGACAGTTTGACATGTCAATTGAATGCATATGATTTGGATAGATAGACTTGAGATAGAAGCATTGAGGGGTTAGGGTCCGATCACATTCACTTAGTTCGAAAGATTCAGCAAGAAGCCATAGCTATAAGTGAATGCTGTAGAGGACAGAAACCAAATCAGTAAGTTGAAGATAAACAGGAGAACTTTTAATCATTGAAGACAAACAAAATGCGGAGACTTTGCAAATGTAACGCCATGAGATAGACACTTCAAAGGGAAAATGTTGGTGGTGGCGTTACCCACCGTATAGGAAATATTAGACCCAGACACGGTGCACAATTATCGTGGCGCTCCGAAGTCAAATTCCACATTAATATATTCACACTCAGAATGTAAGTCTTCATTGTTTGAAGATATACTTCACTTCGTGTGTTGCACATCTAAGTCGTCAACATGCTTAAGTGTTAGGATGTGTGCCTGATCACAGGTCATTTGAGGATTCCAACATATTTAGCTCACACCGTAACTTGCAAAACATCTTCTCATCCAAGGGCCTAGTGAAGATATCTGCCAATTGCTCTTCAGTGTTGACGTGTATGATATCAATATCTTCCATCATAACATGATCTCTGAGAAAGTGATGACAATGTGCTTTGTCTTCGAGTGCTGAACTGGGTTGTTGGCAATCTTGATGGCGCTTTCGGTGTCGCAGTAGAGTGTCACTTGATTCAGATGAATGCCATAGTCTTTGAGTGTTTGCTTCATCCATAGAAGCTGAGTGCAGCAAGATCCAGCAGCAATGTATTCAGATTCAGCAGTGGAGAGAGATACACAGTTTTGCTTCTTTGAAGACCAACATACAAGTGATCATCCCAGAAAATGACATGTGCCTGATGTAGACTTGCGATCCACCTTGTCACCAGCATGATCAGCATCCAAGAATCCAACTAGATCAAACTCTAAGCCCTTTGGATACCATAATCCTAGTGATGGGGCATGAGCCAAATATCTGAGAATTCGCTTCACAGCTAAGTGATGCGATTCCTTCGGTGCCGCTTGGAACCGGGCACACATGCAAACACTAAGCATGATATCTGGCCTAGATGCACATAAATAAAGCAAGGAACCAATCATGGAGCGGTATACCTTTTGATCGAACTCTTTACCATTGTCGTCGGAACCCAGATGGTGTTTGGCTGGCATTGGTGTCGTGTAGCCTTTGCAGTCTTGCATTCCAAATTTCTTCAGGCAATCTTTGAGGTATTTCTCTTGGGATATAAAGATGCCGTTGCGTTGCTGATGTATTTGAAGACCAAGGAAGAACTTCAGCTCACCCATCATAGACATCTGATATTCCTCTTGCATCATATATCCAAACTCTTCACTGTATTTCTGATTAGTGCAGCCGAAGATAATGTCATCCACATATATTTGGCACACAAAAAGTTCACCATCATATGTCTTCGTGAAGAGAGTGGGATCGAGAGAACCAGGTTTGAAGCCTTTGCTCTTCAGGAAGTCTTTGAGTGTGTCATACCAAGCCCAAGGGGCTTGTTTGAGGCCATACAGTGCCTTGTTGAGCTTGTACACCATTTCAGGATGTTTTGGATCTTCAAAGCGAGGCGGTTGTGCAACATACACTTATTATTCAATCTTGACATTGAGAAAAGTGCTCTTCACATCCATTTGATACAGAAGAATGTTATGATGATTTGCATAGGCCAGCAGTATGCGTATGGCTTCAAGCCTAGCCACAAGAGCAAATGTTTCATCGAAGTCAATCCCTTCAACTTGAGTGTATCCTTGAGCAACGAGACGAGCTTTGTTTCTGACAACTTGACCATGCTCATCTTGCTTGTTGCGATATATCCATTTAGTGCCTATTATATTGTGCTTACGAGGATCAGGACGCTTAACCAGTTCCCATACATTATTCAGCTCAAACTGTTGAAGCTCTTCTTGCATAGCTTGAATCCATTCAGGTTCCATGAAGGCTTCATCAACTTTCTTGGGTTCATATATTGAGACGAATGCGAAGTGCCCACAGAAGTTTGCTAGTTGTGTTGCCCTTGAACGAGTGAGTGGACCTGGTGCATTGATGTTATCAATTATCCTTTCAATCTGTACTTCATTTGCAACACGAGGATGGACAGGACGAAGATTTTGCTCTTGTTGATCATTGTCAACGTTAGAAGGATTGTCTTCAGGCTGAGCATTGTCTTCAGGTTGATAAGGTGCAGAGATGATAAGTTCCTCTCCAGGCTAAGCTTCAGATGGTATGATTTCTCCAGTTCCCATAAGTTTGATTGATTCACTGGATGGAACTTCATCTAGCACATTTGGCAGGTGCTCTCTTTGCGAGCCGTTAGTCTCATCGAACCGCACATCCACAGTTTCAACCACTTTATAGTGAAAGAGGTTGAAGACTCTGTAGGAGTGCGAATCCTTTCCATATCCAAGCATAAAACCTTCATGTGCTTTCGGTGCAAATTTTGAATTGTGATGTGGATCCTTGATCCAGCACCTGGCGCCAAATACTCTGAAGTAACTGACATTTGGCTTCTTGCCAGTAAGGAGCTCATAGGATGTCTTGTTCAGAAGCTTGTGAAGATAAACACGGTTGATGATATGACATGCAGTATCAATGGCTTCAGGCCAGAACTTTATTGGAGTCTTGTATTCATCAAGAATTGTCCGGGCCATCTCAATAAGTGTTCTGTTCTTGCGTTCCACAACGCCATTCTACTGCGGCGTGTACGGAGCTGAGAATTCATGTGTGATGCCCAAGGTATCAAGATAAGTATCTAGGCCAGTGTTCTTGAATTCAGTGCCATTGTCACTTCTGATGTGCTTGATCTTGACGCCATAGTTGTTCATGGCTCGATTGGCGAAGCGTCTAAAGACATCCTGCACTTCAGTCTTGTAGAGGATTATATGCACCCAAGTATATCTTGAATAATCATCAACAATGACAAAGCCATAGAGAAAAGCAGTAGTAGTAAGAGTTGAGTAATGAGTGGGACCGAAAAGGTCCATGTGGAGCAGTTCGAAGGGTTGAGTCATTGTCATGATTGTCTTCGAGGGATGCTTGGCCCTCGTCATCTTTCCTGCTTCACAGGCACCGCATAGTGATCCTTCTTGAACTTGACGCCCGCGATGCCTATGACATGCTTCTTCTTTGCAAGGGTGTGCAGGTTCCTCATGCCAGCATGCCCTAGCCTCCGATGCCAGAGCCAGCATTCAGAAGCTTTTGCTAGAAGACATACGACAAGTTGTGGTCCTGCTGAGAACTCTACCACGTACAAATCATCTTTCCGATACCCTTCAAAGACTAGAGACTTGTCAGATTCCATTAGAACAAGGCAACGATATTTTCCAAACATCACAAGCATGTTCAAATCGCAAAGCATTGAGACAGACATTAAGTTGAAACCAAGGGATTCAACAAGCATGACTTTATCCATGTGTTGATCCCTTGAGATTGCAACTCTACCTAGACCCAATACCTTGCTTTTACCAGTGTCAGCAAATGTGATGTGACTTTTGTCAGATGGACATAAGGTTGAGTCCATGAGAAGACTTCGCTTGCTAGTCATCTGATTAGTACACACACTATCAATAATCCACTCTGAAGCAGCTGGTGTCGTACCCTACAGTGCAGTTAGGGGGATAGGCTTCACGGAGAGAATTGTGAAGCATAAACATTTGACGAGCAAGTGGATTATGAAAGCTTAGATCAAGGTTAGGACTGATAGGGCAAGTAGCAAGCGACTCAGGAACAAAATACATAATAAGACCATTTTGGCATTTGATCTTGCGCCATACAAGATGTTTAAGGTCCCCAGCAATATCTTCAGACGAATTTGATTGTCGGCCGGAGACCTTTCCCTGCAAAAGAGAGTTAAGCTTTCTTAGCCACCCACATCTTCAAGGGTGGCTTCGGAGCAATGAGTCTAAGTGCGGAATCTGAGAATTTTGGCTTTGGAGCCCTAGCAAAAAGTCTTGCAGGTGGACAATAGTACTCATAAGAATAAGCAGAGTAGTTCTTGGTCTTATGAACATGGTGGTTTGATGAAACGCGCTCATATTCATAGGCCTGAGTATGGCTTCCCTGCAAAACATTTGCATTAGTGCGACTCAGGTGAGTCCTTTGTCTGTATGAAGCCTTTGGACCATATGAAGCCTGTGGTCTGGGGTTTGTCTTCTTCACTTGTGGTGTCATGATGACATTCACAGGAAGATTCTCTAGCAACCTTTTCGGCACCCAGGCTTTCTTCACAGGTGGCCCATTCCTTCAGTTAGTACCAATATACCTGGCAAACACTTCACCATTCTGATTCTTAAACAGTCTAGTTTGCATCAAAGGATTCATCAATAACAATGGGATTAGCACAATTGAAGCCTGACAGGGTGGATGGATCCACTGAGGGTTCCTTTGCAGCAACCCATGTGGTTTTGGGGTACTGCTCAGGTTTCCAGTAAGAGCCATCAGCATTCATTTTCCTTTCAAACCCAAGACCCTGTTTCCTAGGGTTTTGGTTCAGGATCTGCCTTTTGAGAACATCACATAGTGTCTGATGCCCTTTGAGACTTTTGTACATCCCTGTTTCAAGCAATGTCTTCAACCTTGCATTTTCATCAGCAATAGCAGTGGTATCCTCAGTAGAGGGGTTAGTTACCACATCAACAGTTGAAGATATTGCAATAGTAGCAGTAGTAAAACATCCAGCAACAGAAGTAGCATTGTCACGCTCAATGCATTTAAGACATGGTGGTTCAAATCCTTTCTCAGCGGGACTGATCTGTTTGGCACGAAGATCTTCATGAGCCACTCTCAATTTCTCAAGATCTTGCTTCCTTTGAAGATAATCATAGGAAAGCTTTTCATGAGTTGTTGAGAGCGTTTCATGACGATTTTCAAGTTCCTCATACTTAACATGAAGATTTTTTATGTCTTCAATTAAGGACTAAGATCGAGTCATTTCAGCGTCTAATAGGTTATCGCTTTTGTCTAATAGTTTTTGAATATGTTCCATAGCTTTCTGTTGTTCAGTTGCAATTTTAGCAAGTGTTTCGTAGCTGGGTTTGGAACCACAATCAGAGTCATCTTCACTGGATGTTTGATAGTGAGTAGTGCATGTTTACCTTAGCACCGCGTGCCATGAAGCAGTAGGTGGGAGCAGAGTAGTCCTTGTCATTTGCATCGGTGTCGGTGATGAAGTCATTGTCTTCAGCGTTGAAGATGGACTTGGCAATGTATGCTGTAGCCAGACTCGCAATGCCAGAATCGGACTCCTCCTCAGACTCCACCTCCGCCTCCTCAGAAGCGGACTCCTCCTCTGAATCCATTTCCTTGCCAACAAACGCACGAGCCTTGCCAGATGAGCTCTTCTTGTGTGATGAAGACTTTGTGGAAGACTTGGAAGAAGACTTTGAGTATTTCTTCTTCTTCTTGTCGTTAGAATCATACTCCTTGCTCTTCTTTTTCTTCTTGTTCTCATTGTCCCACTGCAGACACTCAGAGATGTAGTGACCAGGTTTCTTGCACTTGTGGCATGTTCTCTTCTTGTAGTCATGAGCAGAAGCTTCATCATTCCTTGAGCTTGATCGCGAAGACTTTCTGAAGCCTTTCTTCTTGGTGAATTTTTGGAACTTCTTCACAAGCATAGCAAGCTCCTTTCCAATGTCTTCAGGATCATCAGAACTGCTGTCAGATTCTTCTTCAGATGAGGAGACAACTTTTGCCCTCAAGGCACGAGTTCGCCCATAGTTGGGACTGTAGATGTGTCTTTTCTCAGAAAGCTGAAACTCATGTGTGTTGAGCCTCTCAAGTATGTCAAATGGATCGAGTGTGTTGAAGTCAGGATGTTCTTGAATCATCAGGGCTAGGGTGTCAAACGAGCTGTCAAGTGATCTCAGGAGTGTCTTGACGACTTCATGCTTGGTGATCTCAGTAGCGCCGAGGGCTTGAAGCTCATTTGTGATGTCAGTGAGTCGATCAAACGTGAGCTGGACATTCTCATTGTCATTTCTCTTGAAGTGGTTGAAGAGGTTGCGAAGGACACTGATTCTCTGATCTCTCTGGGTTGAGACGCCTTCGTTGACCTTGGAGAGCCAGTCCCAGACTAGCTTAGATGTTTCCGAAGCACTCACATGGCCATACTATCCATTGGTCAGATGACCACAGATGATGTTCTTGGCAGTGGAGTCCAGTTGAACGAACTTCTTGACATCAATAGCGGTGACACCTTCACCAGCCTTGGGAACGCCATTCTTCACGACATACCATAGGTCGACATCAATGGCTTCAAGATGCATGCGCATCTTATTCTTCCAGTAGGGATATTCAGTTCCATCGAAGACTGGGCATGCAGCGGAGACTTTGATTATCCCTGCAGTCGACATAGCTAAAACTCCAGGTGGTTAAACCAAATCACACAGAACAAGGGAGTACCTTGCTCTGATACCAATTGAAAGTGTTAGTGATCGACTAGAGGGGGGGGGTGAATAGGCGATTTTTATGAAAGTCTTCAAAACATGGAAGTTTCGAAGACAAACGATAGAGATAAACCTATTATCATGCAGCGGAAGGTAGACTACACCAAGCAAGCCATAGTCAAGTATTCAATGAAGTGAAAGCACAATGACTAATAGCAGCTAGGCAGTATAGATCAGGTAGGAAGATAGTGTGAAGCCAATCAGAACAAGCGGCCACTCAGTGAAGACAAAAGATAATGCAATCATACAATGACTTCACTAGAGCCAACAGTAAGTAAAGGAATGGGAAGGATGAAACCAGTGACTCGTTGAAGACAATGATTTGTTGGACCAGTTCCAGTTGCTGTGACAACTGTATGTCTGGTTAGGGAGGCTGAGATTTAACTCAGAAGTCCGTGTCTTCACCTTATTCCCCTTGAGCTAAGGACACCCAGTCCTCGCCCAATCACTCTGGTAAGTCTTCAAGGTAGACTTCCAAACCTTCACAGACTTCGTTCACCGGCGATCCACAATGACTGTTGGATGCTCAGAACGTGACACCTAACCGGCTGGAGGATTCACATTCCTCAAGTGTAATAAGTCTTCAGATCACATAGACAGGAAGACTTAAGTGATGTCTAACACTCTTTGGCTCTGGGTGTTTAGGGCTTTATCCTCGCAAGGAATTCTCTCTCATAGGCTTTGAGGTGGGTTGCTCTCAAACGACAAAAGTCGTACACTAACTCTGAGCAGCCAACCGTTTATGGTTATAGGGGGTGGGATATTTATAGCCACTAGGCAACCCGACCTGATTTGTCTGAAATGACCCTGGGTCACTAAGGAACTGATGCGTGTTCCAACGGTCAGATTTCAAACACACACGACAACTTTACTTGGGCTACAAGCAAAGCTAACTTATCCAGCTCTGGATAAGATTTGCTCTCATTGTCTTCGCTCGAAGACATAGGATTTTTGGTTAAGCATCACTTCAGTCATTCTGACTGGTTCACTTGGACCCCACTTAACAGTACGGTGGTTCCTATGACTCAACAAAGAAGAAAAAGAACGACGGAACAACTAAGTCTTCACGCTCCATAGTCTTCACTCGATGTCTTCTCTTATCATAGTCTTCAATGTGACTGTCTTCACATACCACCTTTGACTTCAATGTGTTCATACATTTTTAGGGGTCATCTCTGGTAGGAAAACCGAATCAATGAGGGACTTCTACCTGTGTTATCCTGCAATTCTCACAAACACATTACTCCCTCAACCAGGTTTGTCGTCAATACTCCAAAACCAACTAGGGGTGGTACTAGATGCACTTACACATTGAGTACACGAGAACGCTTCCGAGGCCTTTGGGCAACTGTACTTGCAGTGGCTTAAGTGTTAGCACGGTGTGGCACTCTCATATTTCCAGCCAGAGGATAAGCAGGGGTTGCAGCATTGGGGACAAGAACACCTTCAATTGGCTGCGAGAAACTTTGATGTTCAGCATTCTGAAGGTGTAGGGGCTTCTTGGCAGGCTCGGGGTAGATGGCTTCAATAGACATATCAACCTCAGGCAGAAAAACAATGTGGTTGTGCGTTGAGGGCTGATAGTCAATTGTGGAATGAAGCTTGATCAGGCGCATCACCCATGGAGAATAGAACTTCAGGCCAAATGGATGAATCCCAGAAGCAGCGAGTTGTCTGATGAAGAAATCCTGGGTGTTGAATCTGATGCCATTGATGATATAGAATACCAAAGTCTTCATGGCTCCTTCAAGTTTAGCTTCACAAGAATGTCCCTTGATCGGCCATAGAGTATGCCTCAGAATGTGGTATACTATGCGTGGAAAGTACTCGATGTCCTTCACAAAGAACTCCTTTGGGTATCCAGCATCTTGAAGCAATGGCTTCATCATTCTAAGCATCTAGCTCATGTTTGGTTGGGGCCTCTGAAAGATACTCTGTAGTTCATCTCTATGACGCTGACAACCAGCTTCGTATAACTCACTTGGAGTGGGCAGGGAAGTAAGCTTGATAATGTCTTGAGCTCTAGCTTTGTGATGTACATCACCTGTCATCCACTCAAGGACCCATGTATTCAGATCCCTGTTGTAGCCGCGAATGTGAAGTGTGGCATAGAACTACAGGAGAAGCTCTTCATTCTGATGTTCTTTGTCCGTCACAAAAGGCAGAAGACCAACATCCCTAAAGCAGTCAAGGGCTTATTCAAGACAGGGCAGCCCAGCCATGGCATCACAATCCAGACGCTTGTGCGGATATATCCGATCTTGGTTGTAGAGGATGCACGAGTAATAGCTTCGCTGCAGATGACTCCAAAATCTATCTGAGGAGATCTTGGGCTTTGTGTATGGGTTCTTGGCGCTGTCAAAGAAAGTGTTATGCACCCTGAAACTTTGCACATAGAATGATTCCTGGGTTGTGGCAGCACTTGGAAGCCTTGGCAATCTGGGCTTTGGCTTCTGCACTTGAGGCCTATGCTCCACATGATAATCATATTGTGGTCCGGGAGCCGTAGGTGGAACCATGATGGGCCATCGGACAGTTACCAACTCACCTCGATTGAATGCTTGTTCCATGGTGTGAGGCCTTGGAGGAGGAACAATGTCTTCAACATTCTCATTAGCTTCAGGCTCCACATTGTCTTCAGCCATAACAGTGTCATTGGCTTCAGTGACGTTGTTGGTGGTAGCCTTAGTGTTTCAACCTACATTTGTTCAAGAACTGGAGGGTCGGGCACATTCACATTCTCCTCGAGAATGACTTGATCAGTAGCTGGGGGTGTGGCAACTCTTTCTTCTTCTTTCTCTTCTTTGTCTTCATCGGCTGATGCAGCCGGGATGTCTTCAGCTACTTTGGCTTCAGACTCAGAGACATTTGTAGTAGGGGTGGCTTCAGGAAACACTTGGTGTGCGACCGAGCTTTGTTGCACTTCCCCTTCTGGAATGCTCGACATGGTGACCTGTGGCCTAGGGCCTTTGCGAAGCCTGCGAGATGCGGGCAACACCTTTGGTGAGGGGGTGGTCTGTACCATGTAGTTGTCGTCATCAAGCACTAGAGTGGTGACTTGAGGTGGTGGTGTTCTTGGTGTCTCGTCTTGTACTGGGGTTTCTTGTTGTTGGCGCTCTGCCCATGAGTCATCCTGAGCGATTGGCGTCAGTGGACGACCAATGTTGATAAGTTCACTGCTTGTCGGAGTAGGCGATGATACCGACTGGGGCTGGAGCTGAGGAAGGACTACATCATCATCAACATTGTCTTCATGACCAATGTCTTCAGTTGTTTGGGGTCAGCAGCTGGAACTTATTCACTTGCATGAGCCTCTGTGGAAGCAGGCTCATGGATCACAAGACACTCTTGGTTGGTCGAGGCAGGAGGAGCAGCAAAAATGGGTTCAACATTGAGGGGTTCTGAGGCTTCAGGACGATCTTTATTTGAAGACTTGGTCTTCAATTTGTTCTTTGATGGAGCACCATCTGAAGTGTCTTTGTGCTTGCGCTTCCTGGCTTCGGCTTCAGCTGCCCTTGTTTTCTTCAGCTCTGAAGCTTCTGAGGTGACCTTAGGCTTCGAGCCAGTCATACTGGTAGGGAAGACAATGCGAGGTTCTTCCTACCTTGGTGCTTCAGATTGGGTTGCAGCAGACTTCTTCTTTTGCTTGGCAGCCATCCTGGGGTCGATGCCAGGATGCCCAAGAGCCTTGCGCTTTTCAACTTCATTGTGGGCTTGAGCACACTTTTGCGCATAGTACTTCATGCGCTCTCGTGAGCCTTTGGCTTCTTCACGTTTCTTGGTGAACTTGGCCTTGAGGTCATTCATCATTTTCTTAAAGATTTGCACATCAGTCACACTGAGTTTGGCCATGTGCTTCTTGAAGTGTGCCTTCTCATAGTCAATCTTGTTCCTGATCTCAACAATTTTCTGGGCCAGGGCCTGTTCATTGGCAATAGCTCCATGGAACGTGACACTTATGTCCACTAGCAGTTGTAGATCATCAATGTTGGTGCTCTGGTCATCAAACCATTCATCGATGAAGTTGTTCAGAATGTCAACATCAAAGAGAGGTAGATCATTGAAGATCTCCGCCTCTTGCTTGCTCTTGATCAGCATCTCTAGAGCATCATAACCAAGATCTCCATCACTAGACAGATCAATGGTGTTTTCCTCGTTGCGTAGAACAACAGTAGGAGTCAGTTCATGCCCAGAAATCTTCTTGGGCTTCTTGGTTTTCTTGGTCTTCTCGGTCTTCTTGGAGACACGAGACAAATCTTCTGAATACACACTGGATTCAGGAGGTGCAGTCTTCAACGGCTTCATAGTTGAAGCTTTTGGTGTGGCAGACGGCTTCGAAGCTTTTGACTTCTTTTTCTTCTGCTTTGGTGAAGCTGGCACACCTTTAGAGTCTGCATCATCAGCTGATTGCTCCACTGTGGCCCTCTGAGCAGCTATGTGTGAGAGAAGCCCATCAAAGCTGGTGAAGGGGCTGATGGCATTCGGATTGGCATCACGAGTGCCATCCTGTCTTGGAGCAGATGGACCAGGGTTGAAGTTGAGTCCAAGATCATTCTTGTTCTTCACAGCTGACTCCTTTGCAAACTGATAGTTACACTTGAAGAGATTGTCTTCGCGACACCATAACATAGATGATGGGTCGGCGTTCTCAGGCTTCGGTCCATGGACCATGCATGGGTAGAAACCTTGAGCAATAGCTTCAGGCTTTAACTTTGGCTGCAAATTCCTGTATAGAATGTCTCCCCACGGGCGCTTGATAACATTCTTCTTTGCATATTCAGGGGTTACGAAGATGTACTTGAACCACTGTCCAGCCCAAAATCTTTGAATCCATTGGATTCGGGTCTTGTGCTAACTGTAACTTTCCTCAGGATCTAACTTGTACATTTCATACAGATCCAGAGGCAGATCTAGAGTTGTGTTGCCTCTGCACTTCCTGCCACCTTTCCTTGCTGATTTATCTATGGCCATGATACTCACACTAATTGGCTTCAGAACAGTGAAAGGTTTCCGTCTACTGGTCAGACAAGAACTGGCTTTAGGGGAGTGAATGTGATGATGTAAGAACTCTCAAATGAATGCAGACTATGAGAACCAAGGGATTCTACCATGGACATGTACATGTGACATCATTAGAGGTGCGAGGGAAGGGGAAGAGGTCATATGCATTCTCAGAAGATTTTGAAGATAAATCAGTTTGAAGACATTGACCTCATAGAGCGAAGACATTCACTTATTTGAAGAGAGTTGGTTCCAGATTTGTACGAATCCATGAATAAGTACAAGTGAGGAATCTAACTAGTTATGAAGCATAAGTGAATATCCTTAGCATGATATGAGATGCAGATAAAGACAGATCCAGATTTAGAAGTGTAGAAACCACTTTTTGTTGAAGTGGATGGATTTGATGGATCAAAAGATAGTAAAAAGTGAGATTCATTTACCACATACGAATTGCTAGACGAGGCTGAGTTTGAAGCCGAGCAGTTCAATCTCCCGTGCCCTAACTTGGCGGCGGAAGACACCTATGGCGACGGCAGAGAGGACGAGGTCCGCGGCCGATGTGAGGACGGCGTCGAAGAAGTCATGACAGCTAAGCGCTTTGTCTCCGGCGTCGATGCGAGCTAGCGGAGGCACTAGGGTTTGAGCGAGGTGGCGAGGTGGAAGAAGAGATAATGACCCCACGGTGTGTGTATTTATAAGGAAAGGGATAGCACAATGTAATTACGTAGGTGCCCCTGGCGGTTCACATCTGAAGGACACGTGGCCTGCATGCAACTTATTGGAAGTTGATCCATGTTCCCACGCACGCCTGGATTGTCGGGTGGTCGTTCCAGCTTCTCCGTCATTCCGGCAAAAGGGATATAGCATTAAAACAGATTTTAAATGTGTCTCTCTGTGTCTTCATCTGACAAGGATTCAGTGAAGACATTCGACAGGTTTCAATAGAATGCATATGACTAGATAGATAGAGTTTGAGGAAGAAGCACAAAAGGGGTTAGGGTCTGATCAAATTCACTTAGTTTAGAAAAATGGCAAGTTCAAAGACATAGCTATAAGTGAATGCTGTAGAGGACATAACACCATATATAGATATATATCAGTATAAGACCAACTTAACATTGTGAGGATAAACCTTGAAGATAAATCAATGTTGAAGACAAACCAAATGCGAAGATAATGCAATCATGAAGCCAAATGAAACACCTCAAAAAGATTTTGGTGGTGGCGTTAACCATCGTATAGGAAGTATTAGACCCAGACACGACGCACAATTATCATGGTGCTCCGAAGTCAATTCTGCGTTAATGTATTCACACTTAGAGTATATGTCTTCATTGATTGAAGATATACGTTACTTCATGTGTTGCACACCTAAGTCATCAACATGCATAAGCATTAGGATGTGTGTCCAATTACAGGACATTGGAGGATTCTAAGATATTTAGCTCACACCGCAACTTGCAAAACCTTTTCTCATCCAATGGCTTTGTGAAGATATCTGCCGGTTGCTCTTCAGAGTTGACATGAATGATATCAATATCTTCCTTCATGACATGATCTCTGAGAAAGTGATGACGAATCTGAATGTGCTTTGTCTTCGAGTGCTGAACTAGGTTGTTGGCAATCTTGATGGTGCTTTCATTGTCGCAGTAGAGTGGCACTTGCTTCGGGTGGATGCCATAGTCCTTGAGAGTTTGCTTCATCCATAGAATCTGAGTGCAGCAAGATCTAGTAGCAATGTATTCGAATTCGACAGTGGAGAGTGATACACAGTTCTGCTTCTTTGAAGACCAACAAACAAGAGATCGTCCAAGAAAGTGACATGTGCTTGATGTGGACTTGCAATCAACCTTGTCACTAGTATAATCAGCATCTGAGAATCCAACTATATCAAACTCTAAGCCCTTTGGATACCATAATCCTAGTGTTGGGGTGTAAGCCAAATATCGAAGAATTCGCTTCACAGCTAAGTGATGCGATTCCTTCGGTGCCGCTTGAAATCGGGCACACATGCAAATGCTAAGCATTATATCTGGCCTAGATGCACATAAATAGAGTAAAGAACCAATCATGGAGCGCTATACCTTTTAATCGAACTCTTTACCATTGTTGTCAGGGCCCAGATGACTTTTGGTTGGCATTGGCGTCGTGTACCCTTTGCAGTCTTGCATTCCAAACTTCTTCAGGCAATCTTTGATGTATATCTCTTGTGATATGAAGATGTCGTTTCTTTGCTGATGGATTTGAAGACCTAGGATGAATTTCAGCTCACCCATCATGGACATCTAATATTGCTCTTGCATCATATGCTCAAACTCATCACTGTATCTTTTGTCAGTGCAGCCGAAGATAATGTCATCCACATAGATTTGGCATATGAACAGTTCACCATCGTATGTCTTCGTGAAGAGTGTGGGATCCAGGGAACCAGGTTTGAAGCCTTTTCTCTTCAGGAAGTCCTTGAGTGTGTCATACCAAGCGCGAGGGGCTTGTTTGAGGCCATACAATGCCTTGTTGAGATTGTATACCATGTCAGGATGCTTTGGGTCTTCAAAGCCGGGTGGTTGTGCAAGATACACTTCTTCAATCTTGTCGTTGATAAAGGCACTCTTTACATCCATTTGATATAGAAGGATGTTGTGATGGTTGGCATAGGCTAGCACTATGCGAATGGCTTCAAGCCTAGACACCGGAGCAAATGTTTCATCAAAGTCAATCCCTTCTACTTGACCGTAACCTTGAGCAATGAGACGAGCCTTGTTTCTGACGACTTGACCATGCTCATCTTGTTTGTTGCGATAGATCCATTTGGTGCCTATGATATTGTGCTTGCGAGGATCAGGACGCTTCACTAGTTCCCAAACATTGTTCAGCTCGAACTGTTGAAGCTCTTCTTGCATAGCTTGAATCCATTCAGGTTCCATGAAGGCTTCAGCAAATTTCTTGGATTCAGATATAGAGACAAATGCAAAGTGCCCACAAATTTTGCTATCTGTGTTGCTCTTGAACGAGTGAGTGGACTAGGCGCATTGATGCTATCGATTATCTTCTCAATCTGTACTTCATTTGCAACATGAGGATGAACTGGACGAAGATTTTGCTCTTTCTGATCATTGTCTTCATCTTCAGCATTGACTTCAAGCTGAGCAGTGTCTTCGGGTTGATTAGGTGCAGAAATGATGATTTCTTATTCAGCCTATGCCTCTGAAGCTATGATTTCTCCAGTACCCATAAGCTTGACAGATTCACTTGGTGAGGCTTCTTCTAGCACATTTGGCAGATGCTCTCTTTTCGAGCTGTTAGTCTCATCGAATCACACATCCACAGTTTCAACCACTTTATAGTGAAAGAGGTTGAAGACTTTGTAGGAGTGCGAATCCTTTTCGTAGCCAAGCATAAAACCTTCATGTGCTTTCGGTGCAAATTTTGATGTGTGATGTGGATCCTTCATCCAGCACCTAGCACCAAATACTCTGAAGTTGCTGACGTTTGGCTTCTTACCAGTTAGGAGCTCATAGGATGTCTTATTTAGAAGTTTGTGAAGATAAACATGGTTGATGACGTGGCATGCAGTATCAATGGCTTTACGCTAGCACTTCCTTGGTGTCTTGTACTCATCAAGCATCGTCCGTGCCATCTCAATGAGGGTTCTGTTCTTGCGCTCCATGATGCCATTCTGCTGAGGTGTATATGGAGCTGAGAACTCATGTGTGATGCCCAATGTATCAAGATAAATGTCGAGGCCAGTGTTCTTGAATTCTGTGCCATTGTCACTTCTGATGTGCTTGATCTTGATGCCATAGTTCGTCATGGCACGATTGGTGAATCGTCTGAAGACACCCTGCACTTCATTCTTACAGAGGATTATGTGCACCCATGTATATCTTGAGTAATCATCAACAATGAAGAAGCCATAAAGGCAAGCAGTGGTAGTAAGGGTAGAGTAACGAGTAGGGCCAAATAAGTCCATGTGAAGCAGCTCTAAGGGACGAGACATTGTCATGATTGTCTTTGAGGGATGCTTGGCCCTAGTCATCTTTCCAGCTTCACAGGCACCACATAGATGATCCTTCTTGAACTTGAATCCTTCGATGCCTACGATATGCTTCTTCTTCTTCTTCGCGAGAGTGTACAAGTTCCTCATGCCAGCATTCCCTAGCCTCTGATGCCAGAGCCATCACTCTGAAGCTTTTGCTAGAAGACATACGGCCAACTATGGTCCTGCTGAAAAATCTACCATATACAAATCGTCTTTTCGATACCCTTCAAAGACTACAGATTTGTCAGATTCCATAAGAAAAAGGCAACAATATTTTCCAAATATCACAATCATGTTCAGATCACAAAGCATTGAGACAGACATTAATTTGAAACCAAGGGATTCAACAAGCATCACTTTATCCATGTACTGATCCCTTGAGATTGCAACTCTACCTAGACCCAATACTTTACTTTTACCAGTGTCAGCAAATGTGATGTAACTCTTGTCAGATGGGCGTAGGGTTGAATCCATAAGAAGACTTCGATCACCAGTCATGTGGTTGGTGTATCCACTATCCATGATCCACTCAGAAGCCTTTGGTGTTGCACCCCATAGTGCAGTTGGGGGGATAGGCTTCACCAAGACAAGTGTGAAGCATAAACATTTGACAAACAAGCATATTATGAAGGTTCAGATGTTGGTTAGAATAAATAGGATGTTTGTCAAGGAATCCTGGGACGAAATGCATAGTAAGACCATTTTGACATTTTGTCTTGCGTCCCACAAGATGTTTTAGGTCCCCAGCATAAGCATCAGAAGCTTTTGATTTTCGGCTGGAGACCATTGCCTAAAAAGAGAGTTAATTCTTCTTAACCACCCACATCTTAAGGGGTGGCTTAAAAGCGATGAGTCTAAGTGCAGCATCTGAGAATTCAGGCTTTGGAGCCCTAGCAAATAGCCTTGCAGGAGGTGAATAATACTCATAAGAATAAGCAGAATAGTTCTTGGTCTTATGAACATAGCGGTTTGATGAAACACGCTCATATTCATACGCCTGAGTGTGGTTTCCCTATAAAACATTGGCGTTACGGCGACTCTGATGAGTCCCCTTTCCGTATGAAGCCTTTGGACCATATGAAGCCATTGGTCTGGGGTTTGTCTTTTTCGCAGGTGGAGTCATGATGACATTCACAGGAAGCTTCTCAAGACAACTCTTGGGCACCCAGATCTTCTTCAAAGGTGATCCATTCCTGCAGTTAGTACCAATATACCTGGCAAACGCTTGACCATTCTGATCCTTAAACAGTTTATAGTTTGCGTCAAAGGATTCATCAATGATAACCGGGTTAGCACAAGCAAAGCCAGATAAGGTAGATGGATCCACTGAAGGTCCCTTTGCAGCAATCCACGTGGTTTTGTGGTACTTCTCAGGCTTCCAGTAAGTACCATCAACGTTCATTTTCCTCTCGAACCCAACACCCTCTTTCCTAGGGTTTCGGTTCAGAATCTGTTTCTTGAGGACATCACAAAGATTCTGATGCCCTTTGAGGCTTTTGTACATCCCTATTTCAAGCAATGTCTTCAACCTAGAATTCTCATCAACAATAGTAGTGGTATCCTTAGAAGAGGGGTCAGTTTCCACATCAGCAGTTGAAGACATAGCAACATTAGCAGCAGTAGAACATTCAGCAACAGAGATAGCATTATCACGCTCAAGACATTTTAAACATGGTGGCTCAAAGTCTTCCTAAGTGGTACTGATCTGTTGGGCGTGAAGTAACTCATTCTTCTTTTGAGGATCTTCATGAGACGCTCTCAGGTTCTCAAGTTCTTGCTTCCTTTGAAGATAATCATAGTAAAGCTTTTCATGAGTAGTTGAGAGTGTTTCATGATGACTTTCAAGTTCTTCATACTTAACATGAAGATTTTTAATGTCTTTAATTAAGGACCGAGTTCGAGTCATTTCCGCGTCCAACAGGTCATCGCTTTTGTCTAGCAAGTTTTGAATGTGTTCCATAACATTTTGTTTTTCTGTTGCTATTTTAGCAAGTGTTTTGTAGCTAGGTTTAGATTCACATTCAGAGTCATCTTCACTGGATGTTTGAAAGTAAGCATCGCATGAGTTTACCTTGGCACCACATGCCATGAAATAGTAGGTAGGAGCAAAGTCATCCTCATCATTAGCATCAGCGTTGGCAACGATGTCATTGTCTTCAGTGTTGAAGATGGACTTGGCGACATAGGCTGAAGCTAGAGCCAGGCTTGCCACGCATGAATAGGACTCCACCTCCGCCTCCACCTCCGCCTCCACCTCCGCCTCCTCAGAAGCAAACTCCTCTGAATCCATCTCCTTGCCAACAAACGCACGAGCCTTGCTTGATGAGCTCTTCTTGTATGATGAAGGCTTTGATGAAGACTTTGAGGATTTCTTCTTCTTGTCATCAGAATCATATTATTTGCTCTTCTTATTCTTCTTGGTCTCATTGTCCCATCGAGGACACTCAAAGATGTAGTGAATAGGTTTCTTGCATTTGTGGCATGTTCTCTTCTTGTAGTCACAAGAGGAAGCTTCATCATTTCTTGGGCTGGATCTTGAAGACTTTCTGAAGCCCTTTTTCTTGGAGAACTTCTGGAACTTTCTCATGAGCATAGCTAGTTCCCTTCCAATGTCTTCAGGATCCCCAGAGCTGCAGTCATATTCTTCTTCAGATGAGGACACAACATTTGCCTTCAAAGCCCGGGTTCGGCCATAGTTGGGGCCATATATGTCTCTCTTCTCAGATAACTAGAACTCGTGTGTGTTAAGTCTCTCAAGTATGTCAGACGGATTGAGAGCCTTGAAATCAGGATGTTCTCGAATCATCAGGGCCAGGGTGTCGAATGAGTTGTCAAGTGATCTCAGAAGCTTCTTGATGATTTCGTGCTTGGTGATCTTAGTGGCACCAAGTGCACGAAGCTCATTTGTGATACCAGTGAGGCGATCAAACGTGAGCTGGAAATTCTCATTGTCGTTTCTCTTGAAGTGGTTGAAGAGGTTGCGATGAATATCAATCCTTGAGTCTCTCTGAGTTGAGACGCCTTCGTTGACCTTGGAGAGCCAGTCCCAGACTAGCTTCGCAGTTTCTAGTGCACTCAGACGGCCGTACTGTCCTTTGGTCAGATGACCATAGATGATGTTCTTGGCAGTCGAATCCAGTTGAATGAACCTCTTGACATCAGCAGGGTTGACACCTTCACCGACCTTGGGAACGCCATTCTTGACGACATACCAGAGGTCGACATCAATGGCTTCAAGATGCATACGCATCTTATTTTTCCAGTAGGAGTAAGCAGTGCCATCGAAGACAGGACACGCAGCAGAGACCTTGATTATCCCTGCATTTGACATAGCTAAATCTCCAGGTTGTTAAACCAAATCACACAGAACAAGGGAGCACCTTGCTCTGATACCAATTGAAAGTGCTAGTTATCGACTAGAGGGAGGGTGAATAGGCGATTTTTATGAAAGTCTTCAAAACATGAGGGCTTTGAAGACAAACAGTAGAAATGAACCTATTGATATGCAGCGGAAGGTAGACTACACTAGACAAGTCATAGTCAAGATTGCAATGAAGTGAAAGGATGAAGACTATCATCAACTAGGTAGTAAGGATCAGGATGGAAGACAGTATGAATCCAAACAGTAAAAAGCTTTCACACAGTGAAGTCAATCAGATCATACATGCAAACAATGACTTCATGAAGACAAACTGTAAAGTAAAGAAAAGTGAAGGATAGGACCAGTTGCTTGGTGAAGACTGAGGGAGTCCTGGACTAGGGGGTCCCCGGCCGCCGGAGCTATGTGATATGGGCCGGACTGATGGGCAAGAAGATACAAGATCGAAGGGCCTTCCCCCGTGTCCGGATGGGACTCTCCTTTTCGTGGATGGCAAGCTTGGCGTTCAGATGTGAAGATTCCTTTCTTTGTAAACCGACTCTGTACAACCCTAGGTCCCTTCTGTGTCTATATAAACCGGAGGGTTTAGTCCGTAGAGGCAATCACAATCATACATGTTAGACATGTAGGGTTTAGCCATTACGATCTCGAGGTATATCACCTCTTGTAACCCCTATACTCATCAAAGTCAATCAAACAGGAAGTAGGGTATTTCCTCCATTAAGAGGGCCCAAACCTGGGTAAACATCGTGTCCCCTGCCTCCTGTTACCTTCGATCCTCAAACGCATAGTTCAGGACCCCCTACCTGAGATCGGTCGGTTTTGACATCAACATTGGTGCTTTCATTGAGAGTTCCTCTGTGCTGTCGACAGAAGGGTCGATGGCTCCCTCAATAACCTACAATGATGCCGTTTCGGAGGAAACTTTCCTCCCTGGCCAAATCTTTGTATTCGGCAGCTTCACACTGCGTGCCAACTCAATTGGCCACCTTGAGAAGATCGACAGCTATGCCCCAGGTCATCAGATCAGTTTGAGGAACCTAAACTATGTCGCTGATATCCGAGGAGACTTGATCTTTGAAGGATTCATGGCCCCGACCGCCACTCTGGTTTTAGATCCAGAGCGTACCACCGGGTCCGAAGACGGGAATTTAGAGCACATCGGACTACCTGCAATTATGGAACTCACTATTGGAGATCCGGGAGGAGACAGCATCATCAGCAAGCCCAAAGACGAACCGAACTCCCCTTGTCGCTAAAGCACCAGACTCTCCCTCGGATTTTAAATCCGTACTCTCGAGATCCGCGACAAGCGGGCGCGGCCAGGAGGACCTCACCCCAGTCGGCCCGACAAACTCTCGCTTCCCTGTCCAAACCTCGCTCCTAAACGAGGCCCTAGACTTAATGCTATCCCTCGCCATTACAGAGGAATCGCTTCTGAATTATGCCCAGTCCGGACTAGGGGCTGAGAGCGGGGAATTTTACGTCCCACCCACCACCCACTTCATAGCCACTATGGAAGATCTAACCGACATGCTGGACTATGCCTCCAAAGAAATCGACGGTATGGACGACGATGCCGGAGACGATCAAGGCCAAAACCTTCCGTTTACCGGACGTCGGACGACCACCTCCACGTACGACGTATACATGATGGATACACCCAAAGAGGACAACGATGACAGCAAGAAGGATCCGGTTGAGGACAAGCCTGCCGAAGCACCTCCAAAGTGTCGACGTCATTGGCGCTGCTCAAAATTGCATCGTGAAAAAGACAGTAATACCAGCGCCGAAGACAATAACACTCTGGAGAATGCCGAAAACCCCGAAGCCCCTGTCGAGCCAACATTCGAACATGATGATTGGGAGGATGTGCAAGTTAACCCCGATGATCCAATCGGGAATGAAGACTCGGAGGATAGTAACTACCTACCAATCTCTGAAGAGGATGTGAGCCTCGGCAACGAAGAGTTTATCGTGCCAGAGGAGCCCCTCGAGCAAGAGCGCTTTAAGCGCAGGCTAATAGCAACTGCAAGAAGCCTGAAAAAGAAGTAGTAGCAGCTTCAAGCTGATCAAAATTTACTCAATGACAGATGGACTAATGTCATGGCAGCCGAGGAATACGTCCTCGAACGCCCAAATAAGAGTTACCCGAAGTGCAAGCTACTACCTCAATTCGACGACAAGGCCGTTGAGCCAATACCACCAAAGCACAAAACTGCTGACGAGCCTGACTGACCACCACGTTGAGGGGATAGACCGGCTACTCATGCCGAACACCTACCCGCACCACCCCACCGCCGGGGTGGGGAGGCAGCGGCCCCGGGCCATACCTACGACTTATGCAAGGACCTGGACAATAGAGCCGGTCTAACAAGATCAATCTATGGATCGAGGGGGCATGCTCCAACGCGCGAGGACGGCCATCAGACCTGGCGTGATAGACACAACCTCATACGGGCCGAAAACTGCATACGGCCTTCGTCCGAACTACGCCGCGATATCGCTCGGTACAGAGGCGCCGCACACCCCCTATGCTTCACCGACGGAGTAATGGAACATCAGTTCCCAGAAGGGCTTAAACCCATCAACATTGAATCATACGACAGTACGACAGATCCCAGAGTATGGATCGAAGACTTTCTTCTCCATATCCACATGGTACGCGGTGATGATCTCCATGCCATCAAATACCTCCTGCTCAAATTAAAGAGACCAGCTCGGCACTAGCTAAACAGCCTCCCAAAGAACTCTACCGGTAGCTGGGAAGACTTGGAGGATGCCTTTAGAGACAACTTCCAAGGTACCTATGTTCGGCCCCAGACGCCGATGACCTTAGTCACATAGTCCAGCAACCCGGAGAATCCGCCCGGGAACTCTGGACCAGGTTCTTGATTAAAAAGAACCAAATTGTGGATTGTCCAGACGCTGAAGCCCTCACGGCCTTTAAACACACCGTCTGAGACGAGTGGCTCGCCCGTCACCTTGGCCAAGAAAAGCCAAAGTCCATGGCAGCCCTTACCACACTCATGACCCGCTTTTGCACGGGAGAAGATAGCTGGCTAGCTCGTAGAAGCAACAACACTAGCGACCCTTGGCACCTCCAAAGCCAGGGATGGCAATGGCAAGCCACGACGCAATAAGCACAAACGTCGAAATGACAACCAAGATGCCGAAGACATGACGGCTAACACCGGATTCAGTGGCTCTAAACCCGGTCAGCGGAAGGAGCCATTCAAAGGAAATAGAGATGGTCCATCTACTTTGGACAGAATACTCGATCGTCCTTGCCAGATTCATGGCTCCCCGATAAGCCTGCCAATCACACCAACAGGAATTATTGGGTATTTAAACAGGTCGGCAAGCTCAACGCCGAACACAGGGGGAAAGGGCCACCCAGAAAGGACGATGATGAAGAGCCTCGCCTACAGCACACAGGGGGACAGAAGAAATTTCCCCCTGAGGTCAAAACAGTAAACATGATCTACGTGACTTATATCCCCAAGCGGGAGCGCAAGCGCACGTTAAGGGACATCTATGCCTTAGAGCCAGTCGCCTCGAAATTCAATCCATGGTTAGCATGCCCAATCACCTTCGATCGCAGAGACCATCTGACCAGTATCTGTCATGGGGGCTCGGCTGCATTGGTTCTGGATCCAATTATTGAAGGATTCCACCTCACGCGAGTCCTTATGGATGGCGACAGCAGTCTCAATCTGCTTTATCAGGACACCGTCTGTAAAATGGGCATTGACCCATCACGAATGAAGCCCACTGAAACCACCTTTAAAGGGGTAATACTCGGCATAGAGGCCTATTGCATAGGATCCATAATGCTAGAAGTCGAATTCGGCTCACCGGATAACTTCCGGAGTGAAGACTTGATCTTCGACATTGTCCCGTTCCTAAGTGGCTATCACGCACTACTCGGACAAACTGCTTTCACCCGTTTCAACGTAGTCCCGCACCACGCTTATCTTAAGCTCAAAATGCCTGGACCTCGTGGCGTTATTGTAACATCCCAATTTTCAATTTGAATGTTTATAAATAGGTCATTCATATGCATCCATGATTTATGCATTTTTGCCTCCATTTGTTTTATTTGATTTTTGAGCAAAGGAACTTTGAGGAACTCAAGGACCAAAAGAGAGAGTTGGAAGTTTCCCTAAAAACCAATTTTGAATTTTTTGAAGTTGGGAGTTTGGATCCAATTTGGTTTCACCAAAATTCATTTCCATTATATCAAAAATAAAATAAAGAGAGAAGATAAAATGACTTCTTCAAAATCGGAATAGAAAATATTGGAAATTGAATTTGGAACCAAAATATATTTGTTGGGTTTTATTTTGCACTTCATATTATTAGTTTAGCAAAAATGTTTATTTTTCTACTTGCATTTTAGGCCAGATAAAAGTTCACTAGGTCATATATAAGACCATATAACTATGTGAATTTTCTAGGATTTTTTAGGCTAATTTTTTTATTTGTATTTTTTGGTGTTTCATTTGCTTCTGAAAAAAACATTTAAAAAAAGAGCCGCCAGGCCAGGCCAACTGGCCTAGCCCAGCAGCAAGGCCACAGCCAAGCCAAGCGAGGGAGCAGGCGAGGCCAGCGCCCGCGTCCAACCCTAGCGCTAGCTAGAGCCGCCGCACCTCCAGTCTCACGTAACCCTCTCTCTCCCTCTTGACTCTCTCTCTCTCCCCTGGTGCCTGGTCCCCACCCCACCTCTTCTTCTTCCTCCCATGAACACAAACGTACGCGTACAATGCTCTGGACGCCCCTTCGTTTCAAATTCTTGACAATCTTAACTCCAGCCAACCACACGACCAAGGAAGATGTCCTATAAATAGCCACGACTCTCCTCGACCGATTCAGTCAAAAATCTCTCGCCAAAACTACCTGTAGACGACGCACTCAACGTTCCAATCTCGCCTCAGAAGCTGCAGTTCATCGCAAGTTTCCGATGCCGGTGAGCCATCCCGAGCCATATCCTTTTGTGTTCCGACCTCCCTCGATCCCTACAATCGTTTTGATAAGGTCTTTTGATCCCTCTCCATCTACAGAGGCCATACCGACCACGTTGTCTTCACTGGAGCACCCGGAGTTCACGAGTTTCATTGCTTTGTTTTGGCGCCGTTCGTCGTCCCCGATCATCACCGACTACACCACCGGACGAGCCACTCTCCACCGCATCTCCTAGACACCTCCGCCATCGCCGACGATCGCCGGACCCGCCGCCATCACCACGCCAGAGCCACCCCAACCCCTCGTCCTCTCTATAAGTGTACGAGCACATGTACGCTCCAGTTCGTTCAGTAAAAATAAACGTATTTCCTAGATCAGTTTTAGTTACGGTTTTTTTCTAACGGTTTAGTACGGTTCAGATCAAACTAGCCGATCAGTTTTCCTTTTCTAAAAAACATCGCAAATGTAAGTTTTGTTAAGTTTTGCCCGTGCGTTTTATAGTTTCAGATCGCCCATCACCTTTAGGCCCAACAGTTCCCGTACGTTTTTTCTCTTTCTTTCTTCAGATTCTATACCAATATTTCTTTTAGCGTATCTTTTAGTCTATAGATCCGATTTAGTTGATTCTTTTTCCTTCTAGATCATAAAAATATCCTCTATCCAGAGAACCAAACGAAAAATATTTTTGAAAATTTTAAAATTTGAATTCAAACAGATCTGAATACAAACTTCGTTAGGCCGTATCTCGAGTTTTGTAACTCCGTTTTAGGTGATTCTTTTTGCAAATCGAAGCTCGTGATGTGTAATTTCTGTGTCGGGGAAACTGATCCTCGAACACTTATGGGGCCGGCGGACCGGGCCCCTTTCGGTTCGGCGGGGGGCGGAGATCGCACGAAGAGCAGATCGAGGCGAGGCACACGAGCAGTTTACCCAGCTTCGGAGCTCTCCGAAGAGATAATACTCCTACTGCTGCTTGTCTGGTTGTATTATCTGGTGTTCTTGCTCTCCAAAGCGAGAGATGGCTGGAAGCAAACTATCTGAGGCTTCGAACCTATGAGTCGAACCCCCTCTACGTTGCGCATGGGCCTCCTTTTATACGCTAAAGGGGTCACCGACAGGTGGCAACGCAGAGGAGGGTAAAAACGTAAAAAGCGAGGTAGTTGATACAGTTGCTTGTACAGTGCACCCTACCTAACCCTGACGGCAGGGGACAAGGGCATTAAATGCCCGTCTGAGTCGCCCGAACAGTGCAGAAAAGGACCGTTAGGGGCGCCACCGTTCGCCACGATGGCGATCTTGTCAGCTTCGCATGCCGCTGCGCACCGCTGGCTGCATAGCCTCCTGCCACGCGCGCCCGGGGAGGCCCCCAGAGCGACACGTTGGTGGATGCGCTGGAGTGTGGACGCAGAGTGGCCGCCTGCCGCGGCAAGCACCTTGCCGCTGTTGTCATCTTGTCGGGTCCGGAAGCTTGTCGCTCACCGGGCTTCGAGGTACCTTGGTTTGTCTTCCCGGCAAGCTCCTCTTGTCGGGGCCTTGTTGCCTTGCCGGAGCGAGTGGCGCGTCGCGGCAAGTTCCTTGGTGCGCCTTGATCGGCCTTCCCGGCAAGCTCCTCTTGCCGGGGTCTTGTCTCCTTAGCTTATATACTTTGCTCTTGGATGGCTCCAAGGGAACTTTGGAGGGTCTTGGCGTTCGCCCGGCAAGCCTTGCCGCGGGGTGCTGCAACTGCCCGTGCACAAGTTCGGGGTACTAGGGTACCCCTATTCTAGTACACCGACAGGAGCCCCCGGGCCTGGGCCAGACACGGTGCCGAGCGCTGTTGGGCTAGGCCCAAGACAGGGCACGGGCACACGCGAGCTGGGCTACACCAAATCTCACTCCGTATCCACCGCACTCTCCCATAACGGCACGCGTTGATTGCGGCATCGTGGGAGAGATCGTGGGTGGTTGTTTAAGTGGAAGGCCGAAACGTCCGCCCCGTCCCTCTTAATAAGCAGAGGAAACAGGGGCAGTTCGTCCTCCCTCGCTGCTTGCTGCTACTCCTTCTTCACAAACTCCGCCGCTCCCCTCTTCTTCTCGAAGCCGAGAGAGCAGCGCTTCGCCCCCCTCATTGCCAGCAGCATCACCACGCCGTCGACCTTCTCCACCACCTCCGCCATGGCTCCGAAAGGCGACAAGGGAAAGGGCGTGAAGTCGGCCGAGGCGCAGCGGCTTGCGGCGCTGCGGAAGGAGCGGGCGATCTTCACCCCCCAGCTCGGAGTGCAGGAGCTGAGGGAGTACTTCTACCTCTTTTGGGCGATGGAGACGCGTGCGCATCCGCGCACGAGGGTACTCCCGGCTGCTGCCTCGGAGTCGGCTCCAAATGGGTACCCGTTCTTCCCGCTATTCTTCTACTGCGGGCTCTGCCCGCCCTTCTCGGAATTCTTTTGTGACATTATGAACACGTATGGCTTCCGCCTCCTTGACTTCATCCCCAATGCTGTCTTGACCATGGCGGTTTTTGCACACTTGTGCGAAAACTTTGTCGGAGTCCACCCTAGTGTAGCCCTTTTCCGCCACTTCTTCATACCTCGGGTAGAGAGAGGAGAGCCGCTTGCCGGAGGGATTGCCTGGGTCTCGAGAGTCGGCAAGAAGGAGGCGTACTTGGAGGGTGAGCTTCGCAGCAAGTGGGAGGAGTGGAGAGCGGAGTGGTGTTGGATTGTCGAGGAGGATCCGCAGCCCTTCACCGCCGTGCGCCAAACTCCAATATTGCGCGGCAATGACTGGAGTAACATAGCCCCCGAAGACGAGAGGCTAAAGATCGCCATCACTACGATTCTTCACCTCAGGCTTGCCGGGCTCACCGTAGGTGCTGTCGGGGCAGATTTCCTCCGCCACCGCATTGCCCCCCTGCAGGAGAGGAGGAGGCCCGCCTGGGAATTCAAGAATTCAGCAGACATCATGAGGCTGCGGCCGGGCCTCAACTACAACTTCACTGTCTTGGAGTTGGATGCAATGCTCTTGGAGTTATTCAAACGCGACCCCCAGCACCCATTCACACTGCCGAGGGGCGTAGTTCCTTTGTGCAATAACTCTTCGCTTGATCGGATCCGCGCCATGATGCCATTGTGCAATTCACACGGCATCGTCCCCACTTGGCAAGAGCCTGCGGATGACGTTGTGCGAGCGTTCTTCGACACCTTGGAGGAGTTGCCGGTCCGCGCTGACGAGCAGAAGAGCCTCACTCGTATACCACCGACGAGCAGCTGCAGCTCATCGCTACTAGGGCGGAAGAGGCTGCGGCCGCAGCTGCTGCGGGTGTGTTTGGGTTTACCGTGGAGGAGGCAGAGGCTGCAGAGGCGGCAAACCTTGCCGAACGTGCGGAGTTCATGGGTGAGGAGGAGCCTGCTGGTTCCGAAGCCGAGTCGAGCGAGGCCGGCGAGGAGGAGGCTGAGCCTTCAGAGAGCTTGCCGCAGGCGGAGCCCCCGGCCCCGCCAAGGAGGCGCCTTCGCAGGGCCGGGGACGCAGCAGGGCGGCAGCCGGCTCCACAGCAACCAAGCCGCGCGACGCGCTCCACCGCAGCAAGCAATGTTGCCGCGGGAGCGCCTCACGCAACAGCGGCAACTGGAGCGGGATCTTCCCGGGCCACCGCCGCCGCCCCCGCCAAGCGGGCAAGGGATCCTACTCCTCCACCTCGCTGCACCGGAGGAGGGCCGGACTTCGATCTTTCCGCGCTCAGCTCCGATGAGGAGGAAGAAGAGTGAGTTTCTTTTGCGCCCTTATAATCCTTCAATCTTGCTGTTTATATCTTGTATCTGACTTGCTCCAATCTGGACTCTTTTCTTTTCAGAACACTGGCCCAGAGAGCGGCAAAGAGGGCCAAGGCCGCGGTGATCGTCATCGAGGATGACCCCATTGCGTCGGCATGAGGTGGGTCAGAGACCACCTTGACGGACCCGGCAATCACTCCTCGTAGCAGCCCCCAGCGCAGCCCCCAGCGTAAGTTCATAGTTTAGCCTTCTGCTGTCGGGCACGCTTGAGTGCTTTTTCCTTTGTTGATATCCTGCTTGTTGACTTGCGCAGGAGCAGAGCAGCCTCATCAGGAGCGCCCGGAGGCCGATCCCGAAGAGCCACCTGCTTCGACTGCACTGCCAAGGGAGGAGTCCCCGGCAAGGGAGCGCTCTTCGGCAAGGGGGGACTCTCCGGCAAGGGACGACACTGCTGATCCTGCGGCGACCGAGGCCGCTACTGAAGATCTTGGCGCAGGTAATCCACTTGCCCAAAAATTCTCCCTTGGGTTCTGCTTCTTTCATTTTTCCTTTCTTGGATTTTTTTTGATTGGTTTCCCTCCCTTCTTCGTTCTTCAGATCCATCTTCGGCTGAGCCAATGGAGACAGAGGGCACCGGCGAGGAAGGTGCCGGTGCTGATGTGACCGCCGGCGAGGAGGCCGCCGGGGCTGCTACTGTGGAAGACGGCGAGGGGTCGGGCAATCGCACTGACGACCCTGAGGTCGCAGGAGCGCCGGGCGCTGCACCGACCGCCGAACCCTCTGCTGCTTCTGTGGAGCCGGGCTTCGAGGAGCCCCAGCCCGGCGCCTACCTGCAGGCCGGTGACAACATCTTCATCAAGCTACCCTGGGCGTCGAGCTCCAGGGCGCCAGTCGAGGGGGAGACTTTCGATGGGGAGGTGCTCGCCTCGGCTGGGCTGTCATTGGTTGACACACCCGGCAGCAACACTGGCGAGCCTGAGGAGGAGCAGCTGCTGCGGAAGCTGCTGTCACTCTACCGCACCCGGCAAGCCAAGCTGGCTTCCCGGGAAGCGCTTGTCGCGAAGGCGGGAATTGACATGGAGAAGCGCGCGGAGGAGCTCCGGGGACAAAATCAAGAAGCTCTTCGATCCCTGGCGCAGGAGTGGGAGCGAGTAGACGAGGAGCGCACGGCCTTTCTTCTCGAGAAGGCCGAGGCTGAGGAGGAGCAAAGGCTTGCTGCCGAGAAGAAGTCCGCGCGGGAAGGCGAGCTAGTGCAGCGGAAGGCCCACCTCGACAGCTACGAGGAAGAGCTCGCCGAGCGCGAGCGAGCACTTGGCGGGGCACTCAAGGAGGCCAAGGATGCCGCGGCAACTGCAGAGGCCGCCAAGAGGGAACTAGAGGAGAAGGTGGCGCGGCTGGAGGCCGAAATTGGGAAGAGTGGCGAGGAGCTTGCCTTGCTCAAGCGTGAGCGCGAGAAGGATGCTGCCGCCCATGGTGAGCTGCAAGGCCTTCTCGCTGAGAGGGGCAAGGAGCTCAGCGCCGCCAAGGATTCCAAAGCAGACCTGGAGCTGAAGCTGGCCACGCTGACGCAGACGCTGGAGGCCGCCAAGGAGCGGGAGAAGACCTTGGCGGAGAAGGTCAAGGCTGACGCGGCGCTGCTGGAGAGCATTGCAGTCACCCAGAACTCCTTCAGAGACATGGTGGAGCACTGGACCGAGGGCCTGGTGAACACTGCCGCCGCCATCAACGAGGAGCTGGCGCAGCTGGGGATGGATGACTTTGGATATCCTTCCGACGAGAGCCTTCAACCCAGCGCCAAGCTCAGCTTATTCTTCAAGGGCGTGGCGACGGCACTCCAGCGGCTCCGGGAGAGGATCCCGAAGCAGCTGGCCGACGAGTCGCGCAAAATCTGCGCTGGGGTTCTCCAGAAGGTGCTGATGAAGGTGGCCTTCTGCAATCCAGGCCTCAGCTTCACCAACGTCCTCCGATCCTTGCCGCCTGACGCCGATCTGGACGCACTCAAGGCCCTTGTCGCACCCATTCTGGACAAGGTGAGCGAGATCAAGCGAATCGAGGGCGGGCGCGTAGACTAGGCCGCCCATTTCTTCTTTTCCCTTGTCGCTGCTAGTCATGTCAGGAAAACAGTCGATTAGAGATGCGATAAGTTATCTTTGTAATATAACTTTATTTCTGTCTATCAATTGCAATGTTATTTCCTCTACTGGATTCCTCCCTTTGTATGTTTTCACCCTACGCTTCTAGGGAACTTGTCAGCGCAGGCGCCCGAGCCGCGAGCGCTGAGTGCGGAACTTCAGCAGCCTGCTGGCGGCGCTGCTTCCGACAAGAAACCTTGTCGCGACTAGATGCAGCACGCTTAAGTTGTTGAGCGGACTCGAAATAAAGTAAGGGCGCAACTAGCCACGAGTTGGTTCCTCCGCGCACAGGTTTTCTATACAAAGCAGGGTCGTTCGAGGAGGATAACTCAAAAATTAAAAAAAGTGATTGCTCAAACTTTGGCAACTTAGCTTTTCTGTTATTTGCTTCCCGGTAAGGCAAGTCTTTGCTTGAACGACGCCTGGCCCACACCAGAATCATCTCCTTCCCCCCGGCGAACTTGTGTGCGAGAGAACCTTCTTTTCCTTTAAAAGAAAAAGAAAGAAGAGAAAATAATAATATGGAGCACTTCGGCTCGTTACTGCTTACCGGATGTAAGTGCTGCACAGAGTGTCAGATAATCACATGCAAGAAAGGAACTAACGCATGAAATGGACAAGCTGTGCGGAGCACATGGGTTTTACTTATGCACGGGATCTGCGCCCGGCTTTGTACAAAGGATTACATGCAACAGCGGCAAGACTTGTACAAAAGGTGGTTGCCGGAACGGGTTCCGGCAACCGCGCCTTATGGGAAAAACTTACGAAGATGTTCTATGTTCCAGGAGTTGCTCATTGGAATGCCATCTTTGGTCTCAAGGCGGACAGCGCCAGGCCTTGTGACTTGTCTCACCCGATAAGGGCCTTCCCACTTCGGCGTCAACTTGTTGGAATTCTTGGCGGATTGAACGCGCCGAAGAACAAGGTCGCCTTCCTCGAAGCTTCTGGCTTTTACTTTGCGGCTATGATAGCGGCGCAAAGCTTGCTGGTATCGAGCAGCTCGTACAGCAGCCTGAAGACGATCTTCCTCAAGGAGCAGCGCGTCGTCTTGCCGTAGCTGTTCTTGCTCAAGCTCATCATAAGCGAGCACTCGAGGTGATCCGTATACGAGTTCCGTGGGGAGAACTGCCTCTGCTCCGTAGACTAGAGCGAAAGGTGTCTGGCCAGTGGCTCGATTTGGCGTCGTTCTGATCGACCAAAGAACCACCGGCAGCTCCTCGATCCAGTTCCTTCCGCACCTTTGCAGCCTGTCGAAAGTTCTGGTCTTGAGCCCGCGCAGCACTTCAGCATTTGCCCTCTCTGCTTGACCGTTGCTTCTCGGATGAGCAACAGAAGCGAAGCAGACCTTGGCGCCAAGGTCTTGGACATACTGCATGAAGGTGCGGCTCGTGAATTGCGTGCCGTTGTCGGTGATGATCCTGTTGGGAATCCCGAAACGGCAAACAATCGACCCGAAGAACTTGACTGCTGACTGTGCTGTCACCTTTCTCACTGGCTGCACTTCCGGCCACTTTGTGAACTTGTCGATTGCGACGTACAAGTACTCAAAGCCCCCGGCAGCTCGGGGGAAAGGGCCGAGAATATCGAGCCCCCAGACCGAAAATGGCCAGGATAAAGGGATCGTCTGGAGAGCTTGAGCTAGCTGATGTATTTGTTTGGAGTGGAACTGGCACGCTTCACACTTGGTTACTTGTGCAGTTGCATCCTGGAGGGCTGTTGACCAAAAGAAACCTTGCCGGAAAGCTTTGCCGGCAAGTGCTCTTGCACCTATGTGGTGGCCACATATGCCTCCATGTATCTCTGCCAACAGCTTTTGTCCATCTTCCCTGCGAATACACTTCAATTTCACACCGTTGAGTCTTCTTCTGTACAGTATGCTATCGACAAACTGGTACATACTTGACTGCCGGGCTACTCTTTCCGCTTCTTCTTGCTCTTCGGGAAGTTCTCCTGTCTGAAGGAAACGGACAATCTGCTCTGCCCATGCTGGAGCCTGTGGCTCGACAACAAGGACTAAAGGCACATCTGCTGCTGCGGGAACATCTGCTTCTACGGCAAGGACTTGCGGCTCTGCCGGAGCTTGATGTTCCCCGGCAAGCTTTCCGGAGCAAAGCTTGTCGGGAGTGTCTGCTTCAACGGAACAAACCATAAGGCTTGCCAGAGCAGACTGCCCCTCAGCATCTGTGGTGTTGATCTTGTGGACTTTCTTGGCGGCGGCTTCGGGGAGCTTTGCCGGAAAGTGGTCACCAGAAACCATCTTCCTCTTCTTGCTTTGTCCAGTTGATGGTGTTACGGATGGTTGAGTCAACTTAAGCACAAAGATCCCTGGTTCCACAGGTAACTTTAGTGCGGTGCACTTTGACAGGCCATCAGCAATATCATTCTGAGCTCTTGGGATATGCTCCATTTGTAGGCTGTCAAAGTGCTCCTCTAGCTTCCTCACTTCATCGACATACGCTTCCATCAACGGACTCTGGTAGTTCTTGTTCACTTGTCGGACGACAAGCTGTGAGTCACCCCTGACAATGAGCTTCTTAATCCCAAGGTCTGCTATGATTCTGAGACCGGCAAGCAATCCTTCATACTCTGCAGTATTGTTGGTTGCTTGCTCTTTGGGAAAGTGCATCTGGACTACGTACTTGAGGTGCTCTCCGGTGGGTGCGACAAGCAGCACACCTGCACCGGCGCCTTGCAGCGAGAAGGCACCATCAAAGTACATCAGCCACTCTTTGCTTGCCTCTTTGACGGGGATGCTCGTTTCTGGAATTTATTCATCCGGGGTTGGCGTCCACTCTGCTATGAACTCTGCCAATGCTCTGCTTTGGATAGTTGAGGTGCTCTCAAACTTGAGGCCAAAGCTTGACAGTTCCAGCGCCCACTCGACCATCCTGCCTGTTGCTTCTGGATTTTGCAGTATCCTCTTCAGCGGAAAGCGAGTGACAACTGTGATCTCATGTGCTTGGAAGTAATGGCGCAGCTTTCTCGAGGCCATGAGGAGGCCAAAAAGCAACTTCTGCACACCAGAGTACCTTGATCTAGCCCCCTGCAGAAGGGAACTGACAAAGTAAACTGGGCACTGCACCATTCTCCTTGGCATCTCATCATGCTCCTGCGCAAACCTATGTTTGTCGGGACCAGAGCTTGTCGGCGAAGCCCCCTGCTTGTCGCTGGATGGATCTACCGCGATTGCCGGCTCATCATCCGCCTCCCTCTCCGCCACTAACGCAACACTAACCACTTGATTGGTTGCTGCTATATACAGCAGCAACTTCTCTTGCGGCTTAGGTGCGACAAGTGTTGGAGTGGAGGACAGGTATCTCTTCAAGTCCTGCAGTGCAGCCTCCGCTTCTGGAGTCCATTTCATTGGACCTGCCTTTTTCAAAATTTTGAAAAACGGCAGGGCGCGCTCAGCAGATCTAGAGATAAACCTGCTAAGAGCAGCCACGCAACCGGCAAGCCTTCGTACATCCTTGACGCGCTTTGGTGCTTCGATCTGCTCGATGGCTTTGATCTTGTCGGGATTGGCTTCAATTCCCCGCTGAGACACGAAGAACCCGAGAAGCTTGCCGGAAGGGACTCCAAACACGCACTTCTCGGGGTTAAGCTTGAGGTTGATCTTGCGCAGATTTGCAAATGTCTCATCTAAATCTTGAATCAAGGTCACTTTGTCCTTGCTCTTGACCACTATGTCATCCATGTAAGCTTCCACATTTCTGTGTATTTGTGGCTCAAAAGCATGGTGAACTACCCTTGCGAATGTTGAACCAGCATTCTTCAAACCGAAAGGCATCCGTACGAAGCAATACGTGCCACACGGGGTGATAAATGCGGTTTTTTCTTCATCTTCTTCTGCCATGAAGATCTGATGGTATCCTGAGTATGCATCAAGAAATGAAAGCAAATCACATCCGGCTGTGGAGTCAACAATCTGGTCAATACGCGGCAAGGGAAATGGGTCTTTGGGACAAGCTTTATTAACATTAGTGAAGTCAATACAAAGTCTCCATTTCCCATTAGCCTTGCGCACAACAACAGGATTGGCCAACCACGTGGGATGGAGTACTCCTCTGACAAGGCCTGCTGCTTCCAACTTCTTGATTTCTTCTGCGATGAATTCTTGGCGCTCTACTGCCTGCTTCCTGACTCTTTGCTTGACGGGCCGCGCATGAGGACAGACGGCAAGGTGGTGCTCAATCACTTTCCTGGGAACACCGGGGATATCAGACGGTTGCCACGCAAACACGTCGACATTCGCCCGCAGGAAAGCAACGAGCGCGCTTTCCTATTTGGGGTCAAGGGTGGCGCTGATGGTGAAGGTACCACCAGTGCCATCCTCTTTGGCGGACACCTTCTTAGTCACAGGTGGAGCTTCCATCGCCTTCTTGCACTTGCCGGTGGAGCTCGATGGTGCACCCTCGACGGTAGCGCAGCACTCCGAAGAGGTGCGCTTGCCGGAGTGGGCATCAGAGCTCTTGCCGGACTTGGTCTTCTTCTTTCCCCCGGGAGCTTCAGCGGCAAGTGTCCTCCGTTCTGCTGCAACTGCTGCTTCCTGGTAGATCTTGTCGGCACAAATAAGAGCATCCTTCTTGTCGCCAGGGACAGAGATGACACTTATTGGGCCTGGCATTTTCAGTATGTTGTACGCATAGTGAGAGGCTGCCATAAACTTGGCGAGTGCCGGACGGCCCAGGATTCCATTATAAGGTAATGGAATGTCGGCAACGTCAAACGTGATCCTCTCAGTCCTGAAGTTCAGCTCACTGCCAAATGTTATCGGCAACATGATCTTTCCCTTTGGCTTGCTCCTTCCCGGGTTGATTCCTTGAAATGTGCCGGTCTCTTTGAGCTCGCTGTCAGGGATCTGGAGCTTCTGGAGCACTGCGGAGGAGATCAGATTCAAGCCTGCCCCGCCGTCAACTAGCATCTTAGTGACCTTGAGGTTGCGGATTGTTGGTGAAACCAACATCGGCAAGCACCCGACCGCAGTTATGCGATCTGGGTGGTCCTCAATATCAAAGATGATAGGCGTGCTGGACCATTTCAGAGGCTTGCGTGACTCGATGGGTGGTTCTGCTGCATTAACCTCCCGCATCCACTGCTTGAGCTGGCGGTGCGAGGCATGCAGAGAAGCACCACCGTCAACGCACAGGACCTCTGTGGCTTTCTGGAACTCCTGCTCATCAGTCTCCTCATCATCCATATCCTCATCGTCGCCGTCATCTTCATCCTTGTCGCGGCCGCGAGGAGGTCTGTCTCCTTGCCGCTGCTTGGCCTTGCCGCGGTGTCCCCCTCGGCCGGGACGTTTCTTGCCGGATCCACCAGCTCCTTCCTGGGCTTTCTCCTTGTAGCGCCGCTCGTATTCAGCTTTCTGTTGCTCAACAAGCTGCTCGACTCTCTTGCAGTTCTGAAGATCATGGCCCTTGGTGCGGTGAATCTTGCAATACTGCTTGTTGGTGCCATCCTGCTTGTCGGCGACCGCCACCTCCGCGGCAACCTCCTTGCCGGAGTCACCAGCTTTGGCTTCCTTGGCGCCGCCACCGTTGCCGGACTGCTCAACAACTAGCACTTCTTTGCCTTTCCTCCTTCTGTTGTTCTGTCGCCAGTTTTTCCTTGTCGGGGCAGCATCTTCACTGTCAGATTCTCCTGCTCCTATATTTTCTCCGGGGAGTCTCCTCCCTTCCTCAGCACGCGCGCACTTGTCGGCCAGTGCATATAACTCACTGACGTCCTTGATCTTGCACATAGCCATTTCTTCCCGCATCCTGCGGTTCCGCACATTCTGATGGAACGCGCTGATCACCGCGGCAGGGTGGACGTCTAGGATGTTGTGCTGCACGCTACTGAATCTCTGAATGTACTTGCGCAGGGGCTCTCCTTCCTTCTGGGCGAGCAAATGAAGATCACTCTCCTGGCCATGAGGCTTGTGTCCGCCAGTAAAGGCGCCGACAAACTGATGGCACAGATCAGCCCAAGAGGATATGGAGTTGTCCGGCAAGTGCATGAGCCAGGATCTGACGTTGGGCTTGAGCACCAGTGGGAAGTAGTTGGCAAGGATCTTGTCATCTCGTCCCCCGGCAGCTTGCACGGTAATAGTGTAAATGCTGAGGAACTCTGACGGGTGCATCTTGCCGTCGTACTTCTCCGGTACGTCTGGCTTGAAGTTCTTTGTACTGGGCCACTGGACTTGCCGCAGCTCACGAGTGAACGCAGGACAACCTACCGCATACGGCAGATCGTCTGGTTCCCCTAGCGCATGCATGTCAACAGAGGGCCTAGCGCGCTTGTCAGATTGACGTCGCGCTTCTCTTTGGCGCTCGATGCGAGTTCGAGTGTCTTCTTGTTGTGATCATGAAGAACTTGGCGCTGATCGCGACGAGCTCGTGGATCCGACGATGCAGTGGAGTCGCTGTCGAGGTGGATCCGACGAGTCGGCGATCTTGGCCTTCGGGGCGGTGATTGCATGGTAGTTGCACCTCCGCCCGTTTCGTTGCCACCGGCTCGCGTCCGGCGGTCCTGTGGTGGCGGCGACGCGCTCGGCCACCGTGGAGTGTCGCCGTTGGCGTAGCCGATGAGACTCTGGATGGTGGCCCTCCATTCGTCGATCTTGTCCGACGTTGGAGGGTAATCTAGGAGAAGTTGAGCTCGCGCCAAAGCTTCTGCTGGAGTAGTGGGTGGCAGTGGCGGACAGCGCGAGGAGCGGGACGTGCTCGAACTTCTAACTATGTTAGAAGGAGCAGTATCCCGTCCAGGCGACCGTGCCCCGCTCGTGCCAGCATGCTGGCGTGCATGCTGGTCTTGAGCGCCCCGAGATCCACCAGCTTGGCCTTGGTCTAACATGCGCATGGTGCTGCGAGCGCCATGGTGCTGTTGATCTTGCGCCTCCTGAGAGTGGCGCGGAACATGTACAGTCGCCGAGGTTTGTGCAGCCTTGTCCTTGGACTTGGCAGCACTGTGAGCACCCTCATCGATGGCTGTTCTTCCGCCGGCGTCCACTCCACCACCCGTTTGCTCCAACGGTGGCGGAAACGACGTGGACGGAGCGGCTGCCGCCGAAGTCTTCTTCTTCGGTGGCATGTTGATGAAGGGAATAAGGATCTAGCTCGTGTGAACGCCGGATCAGGTTCACACAATCTCGACACCCCCTACCTGGCGCGCCAAAGATGTCAGGGAAACTGATCCTCGAACACCTATGGGGCCGGCGGACCGGGCCCCTTTCGGTTCGGCGGGGGGCGGAGATCGCACGAAGAGCAGATCGAGGCGAGGCACACGAGCAGTTTACCCAGCTTCGGAGCTCTCCGGAGAGATAACACTCCTACTGCTGCTTGTCTGGTTGTATTATCTGGTGTTCTTGCTCTCCAAAGTGAGAGATGGCTGGAAGTAAACTGTCTGAGGCTTCAAACCTATGAGTCGAACCCCCTCTACGTTGCGCATGGGCCTCCTTTTATACGCTAAAGGGGTCACCGACAGGTGGCAACGCAGAGGAGGGTAAAAACGTAAAAAGCGAGGTAGTTGATACAGTTGCTTGTACAGTGCACCCTACCTAACCCTGACGGCAAGGGACAAGGGCATTAAATGCCCGTCTGAGTCGCCCGAACAGTGCAGAAAAGGACCGTTAGGGGCGCCACCGTTCGCCACGATGGCGATCTTGTCAGCTTCGCATGCCGCTGCGCACCGCTGGCTGCACAGCCTCCTGCCACGCGCGCCCGAGGAGGCCCCTAGAGCGACACGTTGGTGGATGCGCTGGAGTGTGGACGCAGAGTGGCCGCCTGCCGCGGCAAGCACCTTGCCGCTGTTGTCATCTTGTCGGGTCCGGAAGCTTGTCGCTCACCGGGCTTCGAGGTACCTTGGTTTGTCTTCCCGGCAAGCTCCTCTTGCCGGGGCCTTGTTGCCTTGCCGGAGCGAGTGGCGCGTCGCGGCAAGTTCCTTGGTGCGCCTTGATCGGCCTTCCCGGCAAGCTCCTCTTGCCGGGGTCTTGTCTCCTTAGCTTATATACTTTGCTCTTGGATGGCTCCAAGGGAACTTTGGAGGGTCTTGGCGTTCGCCCGGCAAGCCATGCCGCGGGGTGCTGCAACTGCCCGTGCACAAGTTCGGGGTACTAGGGTACCCCTATTCTAGTACACCGACATTCTGTTAAACCCAAACACACATATTTTTGCTACTATGAAAATTACGTTCTATACAGAAATTTTATTTGGATGTTTTGGAGTTTTTCGAAGTCTTTCATTTGTTTTCTTTTTGTATCTTTGCTTGTATGCTTATGTATGTTATTGCTTGCTTACGCTAGATCATCCGGAGTGCGAAGCTTGCTACTACAAATCTTTACAGTTCAACGAACGTCACCAAGGCAAGTTCACACTTTGATCATAATTTTCAATACCCAGTTTTTACTATGCATTAGTTTCATCCTCAAAGATTGCATGAGTAGGATTGGGAACATGTGGTTATGCTTTGTAGTTCATGTGGTAGGAACCTATGACTTTTGATCACCCCGGGAATATTCGTTATATCATATATTGCTTAGCCATGCTCATAGACGGGGATTGGTATGTGTGATTCATGCAAGTTGCGAGAGATAAAAATTTTGGGACAACATAAGGTGGCAACTTTAATACACATCTGGGTGGATTGTTTGGGGCACCTGGAGAAACCAGTTCTTGCCCAAGGGGAATCCCGGAGTACCCGTGTGATTACCCTAGGTCTGCCACCCAGGCTCAAAGGGATCATAAGACATTTCATGCCTAGAAACTTCCGTGTGCAGCCACAAGCCATTATGGGCTCTGGTATAGTTGAGTAAGCTATGTGACCTCTTTCCATGGTAGACTAGCTGATGTAGGGGAAAGTAGGTGTACTGGTCTACCCATGGTTAAGGGGAAACACTTCTGAAAGGCTATGTCTCGATCTTCCGATCATGGAGGTAGTCGAGTCTTGTGGGGAAAAGTGCGCAAACCTCTGCAAAGTGTACAAACTAATCATGATTAGCCGTGTCCCCGGTTATGGACAATTTGAGTATCTAGAAGTGAATTATTGGTTGATCCCATCACTCTTTTTAATGAAATTATTGGGTTACTAATAACTTGGGGATTTTGGGATTGAGTTGGAGGAACCTTCTCAATAATGGCATTTTAATTTAGTAGTAAAAAAGTTTATTCCTTTGTTGTAGGATAAAATTATCTTTATGCAAAATTAAACTTAGAGCCTCCACCAGCTAAATTTGCATATAGAGATAGTCTTTTCATTTATTATTATTCTATGGTGTGAAATTGCCAGCATATTCCATGTGCTGACCTACACGGCTGCAACGTCTCATGTTGCAGACTTTTCCGACGAAGATTAAAGGTGCGATAGGTCGTTGTTCTGCACTCAATTTGCCGTGGAGTTGGATGGACTCCTTTACCTTTGAAGCTTCCGCAGTTATTTTTATTTAGATGGCCTTTGGCCATATTATTGTAATAAATACTCTTTTGAGAACCCCGATGTAATAATGATTGAACTCTGTTATAATTCCTCGAGTACTATGTGTGTCAGCATACTGATCCAGGGATGACACTTAAGCACAAAGACTTCGATCCATTTTGGGTCGGGTCGCTACAAGATGGTATCAGAGCACACGCTGACTATAGGACGCGACCACTAGGAAATGGAAAGCCGTAGGAAGAAAACTCTATTTTACGACTTCCTTAAATATCCGTTGGTCTATACTCTTCTCTATTCATTTGTATCTCTTCTCCACTTCAATAAAATAGTTGTTGAACCCCATCACCAAGTTGCTTAGCCCGATGAGACCATGACCTATGAAGACATCATTGATGACGAAGAAGAAGAAGCTAGAGTTGACTTTGATTTGAGAAGATTTAGTTCAGGCCACCACTACCAAGTTGAGTCCGACGAATGATTGCGGTAGTATGAAGAGATCATATCTCTTATGGATATGACCTTACCTGTAGGTTTTTGCTTGTGTGGTGTGATCTGTGTGAATTGCTTGATTTGAAGTTTTCTTGTTATCCTAAGCATATGGGTAGTGATTTCACTCATTAGGCCCTTATTCTATTCTAATTTCTCATCCACTCTAAACCTAACAGATGCCTTCGAGACGTGACCCGGAATTCCCATCGGAACTTACCCAGTTGATCCAGAACCAGAATGCCCTCATGCAGCTACTCATCCAGAATCAGAACCAGAACAACAAGAACCCACCGCCACCACCCCCGGTCGAAAACCTTACCCGTTTCCTGAGGTTGAACCCACCAGTGTTCTCTAGCAGCACGGAGCCGATCATTGCAGATGACTGGCTTCGCAAGATCGGAAGAGAGCTGACCACCGCGGGATGCACTGACGCTGAGAAGGTGCGCTTTGCCGCACATCAACTGGATGGACCAGCAGCCTTGTGGTGGGAGAATTACACCACCACATTCCCCATAGCCAATGTGACTTGGGATCAGTTCGAGCAGGCGTTCCGTACCACACATGTTTCAGCCGGAGCTATGAGTCTGAAGAAGCATGAGTTTCGCAACTTACGCCAAGGAAATCGTTCTGTTGGTGATTATGTGGAGGAATTCAGCAAGTTATCCAGGTATGCTCCCGGAGACGTGGCTGATGATGCCGCTAAGCAGGAGAAATTTTTGGAGGGACTAAACAATGATCTGGGACTTCAGTTGACTGTGGCTACCTTTAACAATTATCAAGAGTTGGTCGACAAGGCTCTCATTCTGGAAGGCAAGCAGCAGCAGGTGCAGAATTGCAAGATAAAGTACGGACAGGGAAAGTACAACTCTGGAGTTCAGCAGAAGGCCCGCTATACCCCGTACTCGGGAAATAATGGACCAGGATTTAGCAAGTATAGTTGACACACTCACCATAACTATGGAGGACATTCACATCATGGAGGGAATGGACACAACCATAATGGCCATAGGAATGGCAATGGGAACAGAGGAAACAACAATCAGCATCAGTCCAACCCCGCTACACTGGCAAAGAAGGATCTGAGCCACATTACCTGCTTCAAGGGAGGGAAGACCGGACACTACGCCACCGAGTGTCCCGAGGCAAAGAACGGGAATGGAAATGGAAGCTCTGGAAAGAAGCCCAATCCTTTCACCAGAGGTCAGGTGAACCATGTCAATGTGGAGGAAGTTTATGACCAGCCTGACGCCGTTGTTGCTAAGTTCTTGATTAATTCATTTACATCCCTTGTTCTTTTTGACACTGGTGCATCACATTCATTCATATCAAGGGGGTTTGTGGATAAGTTTAAGTTGCCGACCATAGCCCTTAAGTCACCTATGTTAGTGAGTTCCCCAGGAGCAGAGTATATGGCTAGTCGGGGATGTTTTCAGTTGCCATTGACCATAGGGAGACACGTTTTCCCCACAGACCTCATCATCCAAGAATCACAAGGATTGGACGTAATTCTAGGCATGGACTGGCTATCCAAGTATGAAGGGAATACTGAGTGTGCCCGTAAGTCGATTCTTCTCACCACTCCAGAGGGGAAACGGATCAAGTATGTGTCGAGGTATACACCAAGAAGGACTCAAGTGAATTCTCTTTCGGGAGTTGTTCAGGAGGAAGTACCAGTTGTGAAGGATTATCCCGATGTATTCCCCAAGGAATTGCCCGGCATGCCATCGGATTGGGACATAGAGTTTTTGATTGAATTGTTACCAGGCACCGGACCAATATCCAAGAGACCGTACCGGATGCCCGCAAATGATCTGGAGGAAGTTAAGAAGCAGCTTAAGGAATTATTGGAGAATGGTTATATTCGACCGACTTCATCACCTTGGGGAGCCCCAGTGCTTCTAGTTGAGAAGAAGGATGGATCCTTGAGAATGGTTGTAGATTATCGTGCGTTGAATGAGGTGACGATCAAGAACAAGTACCTTCTGCCGATGATCAATGATTTGTTTGACCAGCTACAAGGAGCAAAAGTTTTCTCAAAGATTGATCTTCAATCAGGATATCACCAGCTGAAAATTCGAGAACAAGATATACCCAAGACAGCCTTTACCACGAGATATGGACTTTATGAGTACACAGTCATGTCTTTTGGTTTGACTAATGCTCCTGCCTATTTTATGAGTATGATGAATAAGGTATTCATGGAGTTCTTGGATAAGTTTGTTGTGGTATTCATTGATGACATATTGATTTACTCAACGAATGAAGAAGAACACAAGGAACATTTGCGCTTGGTGCTTGAGAAGCTCAGGGAACATCAGTTATACGCAAAGTTCAGCAAATGCGAATTCTGGTTGAAGGAAGTCGGGTTTCTTGGACATGTTATATCAGGAGAAGGAATGGCAGTAGACCCCTCAAAGGTTGAAGCTGTCAATGAATGGAAGGCACCCACCTCAGTCGGAGAGATTCGAAGTTTTCTTGGACTCGCAGGATATTATCGGAGGTTTATTAAGAATTTCTCCAAGATCGCGAAGCCCATGACAGAGTTATTGAAGAAAGACATTAAGTTTGTTTGGACCGACGAACGTGAGGCCAGTTTCCAGGAGCTGAAGAAACGTTTGGTCACAGCCCCAGTGCTAATTCTTCCGAATATACGCAAGTATTTCCAAGTATATTGCGACGCTTCTCGTCAGGGACTTGGAGGTGTTCTTATGCAAGAAGGAAGAGTTGTTTCATATGCCTCACGTCAGCTTCGACCTCATGAGCAAAATTATGCCACACATGATTTGGAGTTAGTAGCCGTAGTGCACGCACTCAAGACCTAGAGACATTTTCTTATCAGAAATCGTTGTGATGTTTACACGGATCATAAGAGTTTGAAATACATCTTCACGCAGAAGGAGTTGAACCTCAGGCAGAGAAGATGGTTGGAGCTCATAAAGGATTATTATATGAAATTGCACTACCACCCAGGAAAGGCCAATGTTGTGGCAGATGCATTGAGCCGCAAGAGCTACTTCAATACCCTCACGGCAGGAGGATTACCTCAAGAGTTAATTGATGATCTCAGAGATCTTCGATTGGAGATAGTACCACGAGGTTTTGTTGCCGCAATGGAAATTCAACCCACTTTGTTGGGAAAGATCCGAGAAGCCCAGAAGTTAGACAAAGGTATTGCGGAGATAAAGGGAAGGATGAGCCAAGGAAAGGCAGAAGGATTTCGTGAGGATGAACATGGAACCTTATGGTTTGAGTAGCGTATTTACGTGCCAAATGACCCAGAGATCAGGAAATTGATTCTTCAGGAGGATCATGATTCGCCTTATTCAATACACCTGGGCGACACCAAGATGTATTTGGACTTTAAGGAAAGTTTCTGGTGGACAGGTATGAAGAAGGATATTGCCGAGTATGTCGCAGTATGTGACATATGTCAGAGGGTTAAGGCAGAGCACCAGAAACTAGCAGGATTACTTCAGCCTTTGCCGATATCAGATTGGAAGTGGGACAAGCTTGGCATGGACTTCATTACAGGATTACCCAGGACCCGATCAGGGTATGATTCTATTTGGGTAGTGGTTGATCGCTTGACTAAGGTAGCTCACTTCATCCCCGTGAAAACCACATATAAAAGTGCTAAGTTGGCCAAGATATACATGACCGGAATCGTATGTCTGCATGGAGTTCCGAGGACCATCGTATCAGATAGAGGAACACAATTTACCTCAAAGTTTTGGCATCAGTTACATGAAACTTTGGGTACCAGGCTGGAGTTCAGTACACCTTTTCATCCGCAGACAGATGGGCAGACCGAGAGAGTCAATCAGATTCTGGAGGACATGTTGAGAGCTTGTGCTCTAGATTATGAATCTAGTTGGGATGATAATTTGCCTTACGCAGAATTCTCATATAACAACAGCTATCAAGCTAGTTTGAAAATGGCCCCTTTCGAAGCTTTGTACGGAAGGAGGTGCAGGACACCATTGATGTGGGATGAAGTTGGAGACTGTAAATTATTCGGACCAGATTTAATTAGAGATTCAGAGGAGAAAGTCAAGCTGATCCGTGATAGACTCAAGGTAGCCCAATCCAGACAGAAGAGTTATGCTGATACTAAACGCAAGGAGGTAACCTATGAAGTCGGAGATAGAGCATATCTGCGTGTGTCGCCACTTTGAGGAGTAAAATGATTTGGAGTCAAAGGAAAGTTAGCACCACGGTTTGTGGGGCCGTACAGAGTTTTAGAACGCATGGGTGAAGTTGCCTACAAGTTGGAATTACCAGAAGCCTTGTCAGGAGTTCATGATGTGTTTCATGTTTCCCAGTTGAAGAAGTGCCATGCGGAGATGGCCGATATTCCTTTGAGAGATACAGTGCCACTGGAGGCTATACAGTTGGATAGTGATCTGACCTATGAGGAGAAGCCCGTCAAGATTCTCGAAACTGCAAGCAGGGTTACATGCAGCAAGATCATCAAGTTTTGCAAGGTTCAATGGAGTCATCATACCGAAGAAGAAGCCACCTGGGAACGAGAAGAAGATCTCCGACAGGACCACCCACACCTTTTTGCTAGCCAACCCGAATCTCGAGTGCGAGATTCATCTTAAGGGGGGTAGGTTTGTAACATCCCAATTTTCAATTTGGATGTTTATAAATAGGTCATTCATATGCATCCATGATTTATGCATTTTTGCCTCCATTTGTTTTATTTGATTTTTGATCCAAGGAACTTTGAGCAACTCAAGGACCAAAAGAGAGAGTTGGAAGTTTCCCTAAAAATCAATTTTGAATTTTTCGAAGTTGGGAGTTTGGATCCAATTTGGTTTCACCAAAATTCATTTCCATTATATCAAAAATAAAATAAAGAGAGAAGAAAAAATGACTTCTTAAAAATCGGAAAAGAAAATATTGGAAATTGAATTTGGAACCAAAATATATTTGTTGGGTTTTATTTTGCACTTTATTTTATTAGTTTAGCAAAAATGTTTATTTTTTTACTTGTATTTTAGGCCAGATAAAAGTTCACTAGGTCATATATAAGACCGTATAACTATGTGAATTTTCTAGGATTTTTTAGGCTAATTTTTTATTTGTATTTTTTGGTGTTTCATTTGCTTCTGAAAAAAACGTTAAAAAAAGAGCCGCCAGGCCATGCCCACTGGCCCAGCCTAGCAGCGAGGCCACAGCCAAGCCAAGCGAGGGAGCAGGCGAGGCCAGCGCCCGCGTCCAACCCGAGCGCTAGCTAGCGCCGCCGCACCTCCTGTCTCACGTAACCCTCTCTCTCCCTCGTTGAATCTCTCTCTCCCCTGGCGCTTGGGCCCCACCCCACCTCTTCTTCTTCCTCCCATGAACAGAAACTTACGCGTACAATGCTCTGGACGCCCCTTCGTTTCAAATTCTTGACAATCTTAACTCCAGCCAACCTCACAACCAAGGAAGATGTCCTATAAATAGCCACGAATCTCCTCGACTGATTCAATCGAAAATCTCTCGCCAAAACTACCTGTAGACGACGCACTCGACATTCCAATCTCGCCTCAGAAGCTGCAGTTCATCGCAAGTTTCCGACGCCGGTGAGCCATCCCGAGCCATATCCTTTTGTGTTCCGACCTCCCTCGATCCCTACAATCGTTTTGATAAGGTCTTTTGATCCCTCTCCATCTACAGAGGCCATACCGACCACGTTATCTTCACCGGAGCACCCGGAGTTCACGAGTTTCATCGCTTGGTTTTGGCGCCGTTCGTCATCCCCGATCATCACCGACTACACCACCGGACGAGCCACTCTCCACCGCATCTCCTAGACACCTCCGCCGTCGCCGACGATCGCCGGACCTGCCACCATCACCACGCCAGAGCCACCCCAAACCCCTCGTCCTCTCTGTAAGTGTACGAGCACATGTACGCTCCAGTTCGTTCAGTAAAAAAACGTATTTCCTAGATCAGTTTTAGTTACGGTTTTTTAACGGTTTAGTAGGGTTCAGATAAAACTAGCCGATGCGTTTTCTTTTTCTAAAAAATTCGCAAATGGACGTTTTGTTAAGTTTTGCCCGTGCGTTTTATAGTTTCAGATCGCCCATCACCTTTAGGCCCAACAGTTCCCGTATGTTTTTTTTCTCTTTCTTTCTTCAGATTCTATACCAATATTTCTTTTAGCGTATCTTTTAGTCTATAGATCCGATTTAGTTGATTCTTTTTCCTACTAGTTCATAAAAATATCCTCTATCCAGAGAACCAAACGAAAAATATTTTTGAAAATTTTAAAATTTGAATTCAAACAGATCTGAATTCAAACTTTGTTAGGCCGTATCTCAAGTTTCGTAACTCCATTTTACTTCATTCTTTTTGCAAATCGAAGCTCGTGATGTGTACTTTTTGTTAAACCCAAAGACACATATTTTTGCAACTATAAAAATTACGTTCTATACAGAAATTTTATTTGGAAGTTTTGGAGTTTTTCAAAGTCTTTCATTTATTTTCTTTTTGGATCTTTGCTTGTATGCTTATGTATGTTATTGCTTGCTTACGCTAGATCATCCGGAGTGCGAAGCTTGCTACTACGAATCTTTACAGTTCAATGAACGTCAGCAAGGCAAGTTCACACTTTGATCATAATTTTCAATACCCATTTTTTCGTATGCATTAGTTTCACCCTCAAAGATTGCATGAGTTGGATTGGGAACATGTGGTTGTGCTTTGTAGTTCATGTGGTAGGAACCTATGACTTTTGATCACCTCGAGAATATTCGTTATATCATATATTGCTTAGCCATGCTCATAGACGGGGATTGGTATGTGTGATTCATGCAAGTTGCGAGAGATAATAATTTTAGGACAACATAAGGTGGCAACTTTAATACACATCTGGGTGGATTGTTTGGGGCACCTAGAGAAACCAGTGCTTTCCCAAGGGGAATCCCGGAGTACCCGTGTGATTACCCTAGGTCCGCCACCCAGGCTCAAAGGGATCATAAGATATTTCACGCCTAGAAACTTCCGTGTGCAGCCACAAGCCATTATGGGTTCTGGCATTGTTGAGTAAGTTGTGTGACCTCTTTCCGTGGTAGACTAGCTGATGTAGGGGAAAGTAGGTGTACCGGTCTACCCAGGGTTAAGGGGAAACGCTTCTGAAAGGCTATGTCTCAATCTTCTGATCATGGAGGCGGTCGAGTCTTGTGGGGAAAAGTGCGCAAACCTCTGCAGAGTGTACAAACTAATCATGATTAGCCGTGTCCACAGTTATGGACAATTTGAGTATCTAGAAGTGAATTATTGGTTGATCTCATCACTCTTTTTAATGAAATTATTGGGTTACTAATAACTTGGGGATTTTGGGATTGAGTTGGAGGAACCTTCTCAATAATGGCATTTTAATTTAGTAGTAAAAAAAGTTTATTCCTTTGTTGTAGGATAAAATTAGCTTTATGCAAAATTAAACTTAGAGTCTTCACCAGCTAAATTTGCATATAGAGATAGTCTTTTCATTTATTATTATTCTATGGTGTGAAATTGCCAGCATATTCCATGTGCTGACCTACACGACTGCAACGTCTCATGTTGCAGACTTTTCCGACGAAGATTAAAGGTGCGATAGGTCGTTGTTCTGCACTCAGTTTGCCGTGGAGTTGGATGGACTCATTTACATTTGAAGCTTCCGCAGTTATTTTTATTTAGATGGCCTTTGGCCATATTATTGTAATAAATACTCTTTTTAGAACCTCGATGTAATAAAGTGTGATTGAACTATGTTATGATTCCTCGAGTACTGTGTGTGTCAGCATACCGATCCAGGGATGACACTTAAGCACAGAGACTTCGATCCATTTTGGGTCGGGTCGCTATAGTTATCACAGTCAATGGAAACATGGAGCGCTCCCTCCGTACAGAGGAGCATACCATGGCCCTCACAGCCGAGGTGCAGGGTGGCCTCGCTAGGCCGAAAACCACACTGGCAGTCAAGCCCCCGGACACTGTTAAACGAGTCCGGTCTACCCCGCAGAATGACAGTTCAGCTCATCAAGAGCTGGATTAGCAATGCGACCTCTGCCAAAGCCCTAGCCTGATAGTGGCACATGTACTGCGTGTGCATAACTACGCATTAAAAATACCGTGGGCAAGGACGGAGGCATGCTAAAAATAGGGTCCATGATACAGCTTGACCCTATCCGGACCTACATATTGCTCCACCTTTTTCTTCTTATTTTTTTAGGTTCTTTATAGCCCGCATCAATTTTTGTCGCTGATAAGGGTCCCCTTCTAGGCCCCTTATACATGCTCGATTATCGATCCTCTCAAAGGATCCTAAACCAAGGTGAAAACCGGCGCAGACGTGCGATAGTATGTCCAAAAGATCTTCTGGATCATTTTTCAAATGTAGGACCAGTATACAGCTTTCCCTTGTTCTCGGCATGTAAAATAGCTGTAACGCCCCGAGACCGTTGCACTAGTTGTCTTCCATTTATTCATTGTTGTTGCCTTGTCATTTGTTTGCGTGTCATGCATTTCATATCATGTCATCATGCGCATCTCATTTGCTTACGTGTTCGTCTCATGCATCCGAGCATTTTTCCCGTTGTCCGTTTTGCAATCCGGCACTCCTATGTCCTCTGGCACCCTCCTTTTGCCTCTTTTCATGTGCGGGTGTTGAACGTTCTCAGATTGGACCAAGATTCGCCAAGCAGCCTTGGTTCACCACCGGTAGACCGCCTGTCAAGTTTCGTGCCATTTGGAGTTCGTTTGATACTCCAACGGTTGACCGGGTAACCATAAAGGCCTCGTGTGTATTGCAGCCCAACACCTGTCCAAAGTGGCCGAAAACCCATCCAAACCCTCTCCATCCTCTCGGTTGTTCGATCACGATCGCGTGGCCGAAAACCGCACCTCATTTGGACTCTCCAAGCTCCCTCTACCTATATATATGTGCATCTCCCCGAAATTTCGGATGAAACCCTAGCCTTCTTCCACCTCCTGCCGCCGGACATGCCCATCCCGAGCCGGACGTGTCCGCGCCGCTGCGCTGGACCAATCCCACCTCGCCACGTGGACACCGCCGCCGTCCCTCGCG
>NC_057797.1:282641529-282644401 GCF_018294505.1 Triticum aestivum | reverse complement strand
GGATCCGCCGTCCATGCTCCGCGGCCCTGCGCCGCCCTTCGCCGGTGACGCGCCCCGGCGACCGCGTCCCTGCTCCTCGACCTCCTCGGCATCCGCAACATCGCCGGAGGAGCTCGCCGCCGGCGTTGACATGCCCCTGGACGAGATCCACCAAGTCCACTAACCAAACGGTGTCCCGATCCCGGATCTCTTCGTCCCGCTTCTCTCCGTCCCGCTTTTCGCGGAGGTGATTTTTTCCACTAAGTCCCCGGTTTCCTACATTCTGGTGCCATGTTCGTCGTGCCATATCTCATCATCCGTAGCTCCGTTATGCATGTACGATATACCGAAATGTTCATCTCGATGTCCTCTTCATTTTGTTCCATTGCACCATGCTTGTTTGAGTCCATCTTGATGCCCTAATTGCTGTTGCAAGAGTGCTACATAATGTTAGATCATGATTCTTATCAGATTATGAGCATTTGTCATTTTTATGATTATTGTGTGCTGCATATGGGCATGAGCCCTACATGTGTTTTGTTATATGCCATGCCATCTTTTCAGGAGTGTATGCCATATATTTTTGTGATCAATGTGGTGACCAGCACAAGCATGCAAAGTAGCTCTCATGATGTTGCTGATTTCAGGGACTTCGAATTCTTCTAAGTCATTTCCCCGATGTTATTTTTATGACATGTATTCATGTTGCTACAGATTGATCCCTGCCTCTTTTGAGCATGTTCAGTAAGGATGATTTTGAGATATTGTTATGTTCTATCCATCCGTGTCTTTGTTTGCAATTACGGAGTAACCTAGCATGACTCAATCTTGCTCTACTTTTGCTATAAAATGTTCCTAGCAGATTGTTTATGTGTTAATCAATTTTGCCAAGGTTGTTGTAGTTGATCCATGCATGCTATGAGATTATTCTTACCATGTTTAGCTTCTTGATCATGTCTTCTTGCTGGGTGTATGCTTAGTTTTTCATGCAATGCCTTGTGGTGAGTGCATCGAGCTCGCAAACATGCCTTCATAATTCTGTTTATGCCATATCGAGTTTTCTGCTAAGTCTGAATCTGTTAACGAATCTTGCTATGTTTACATGGGTGCCATCATATTTTCTGTGCCCTTTTTGGCTTATGGTCAGTAAGGGACTTTTGTTATATGCTTTGAGTACATTCAGGCCATGCCTTGTTTTGCCATGATATGTTCCTGTAGCATGTTGTTACCTTGATCTAAACATGGCTTCCTGATGTTAATTCCTAAATGTTGTTATTTTCACTAAGTCTGTGATGTTGTTATCGTTTCCACTTTTGCCATGCTTGTTTGAACCTGCTCTTGTGTGATTTAGCCGTAGCTTAGTGTTCATCTTTTGTCAAGCATCTTGAGTAGGTCACTGCCATGTGCTTTGTTGCTATGTTGGAGTGCACTAGCTTAGTTTCTTGTTGCATTCTAGATGGCATCGTGCTGTTAATCGCAGAATTGTGCTATTCTTGTTTTGCTTGCCATTTGCAAACCGTGCATCCAATTCCGGTGATCTTTATATCGATTTCGACCAAAATCATCTCAGCTTTCCAGCAGCACTCTTGGTTTGCCAAGTTGAGGCCTGGTTCAATCTTTTCCTTCCGGAGCATGCATATGCATTGCATATCACATCCCGCATATCATACCATGTTTTGCATCATGTTGCTTGCGCATTGCACCGTGGTTGATTGTGGTTCCCTTTGCTTGTGTTCTTGCCTTTGGTAGCGCCGGGAGACGAGTACGTGATCGAGGAACCAGTTGAGTACGCTTACGAGGTTCAAGCTTCCGTCATCTCTGAGAACTTTGTAGGCAAGATGACCATACCCTCGAAATCACTTCTATCTTTGCTTGCTAGTTGCTCGCTCTATTGCTATGCCTATGCTGCGATACCTACCACTTGCTATATCATGTCTCCCATATTGCCATGTCAAACCTCTAACCCACCTTGTCCTAGCAAACCATTGTTTGGCTATGTTACCGCTTTGCTCAGCCCCTCTTATAGCGTTGCTAGTTGCAGGTGAAGATGGAGTTTGTTCCATGTTGGAACATGGATATTTGTTGGGATATCACAATATCTCTTATTTACTTAATGCATCTATATACTTGGTAAAGGGTGGAAGGCTTGGCCTTATGCCTGGTGTTTTGTTCCACTCTTGCCGCCCTAGTTTCCGTCATATCGGTGTTATGTTCCTTGATTTTGTGTTCCTTACGCGGTTGGGTTATAATGGGAACCCCTTGACAGTTTGCCTTGAATAAAACTCGTCCAGCAAGGCCCAACCTTGGTTTTACATTTGCACTAACAACCTAGCCTTTTTTCCTTGGGTTTCCGGAGCCCGAGGGTCATCTTTATTTTAACCCCCCTGGGCCAGTGCTCCTCTGAGTGTTGGTCCAAACTAGAGTCCTTTGCAGCGCCCCCTCGGGGAAACTCGAGGTTTGGTTTTAGCTGTATGGATCGCTCATCCGGTGTGCCATGAGAACGAGATATGTGCAGCTCCTATTGGGATTTGTTGGCACATCCGGGCGGCTTTGCTGGTCTTGTTTTACCATTGTCGAAATGTCTTATAACTGGGATTCCGAGTCTGATCGGGTCTTCCTAGGAGAAGGAATATCCTTCGTTGACTGTGAGATCTTGTGATGGGCTAAGTTGGGACACCCCCGCAGGGTTTTGAACTTTCGAAAGCCGTGCCCGTGGTTATGGGCAGATGGGAATTTGTTAATATCCGGTTGTAGAGAACTTGACACTTAACTGAATTAAAATACATCAACCGCGTGTGTAGCTGTGATGGTCTCTTCTCGGCGGGGTCCGGGAAGTGAACACGGTTTTGGAGTTATGTTTTAACGTAAGTAGTTTCAGGATCACTTCTTGATC
>NC_057797.1:282635932-282640040 GCF_018294505.1 Triticum aestivum | reverse complement strand
AAAAAAAAATTTAGGATCACACGGGTATCTTGGAATCGTTCCGATGGTGTTGTGACGAGAACATTGTTCTTGGTGCCTCCGGACATTTAGGGGTTGTGGCAGTGTCCCGGGGAGTTGATCTCTAAGGTGTTGTCGTCACAATTTTATCGTTGCAGTTCTAGAATAACTGAGTTTCGCCGAAATCGAAATCTCTTTTATGCAGTTGTTGGTGAGATAACCTTGACGCCACCCAGTACTGGGGCGGGAGTTCGGGAGTATTGCCATAACTCGTATAACGGATGTTTTTTCGAAGGTTGAGGTAAATGATTTCTGAAGGTTTCTTGGTTATATGTTGAAGGATGGACACAGCTGGATGTAGGATTTGCTAGTTTTGGGTGAGATATTATGCTTCCCCTATATCCCCAACACCTGATTGCATAACCAGAAAGTTTTAGGAGTTTATAAGTGGGAAGTAGCTCCTATGATATCTTTCCGACAGATGCATGATATGAGATTGGGGTTCGACATCTAGTGGTCCACCTATCCACGGTTGGTTTTACAGTGGTCTCGTTGTGTCTTTAAGAGTCCATGGCTATGCTGACTCGAGGACACTTCGTATGTCATGTGCACTGCCTTGTACATGATGGTGCTGTACGATCGAGCCCGTGTGGGCCCCACCACGAAAACTTCAGATGAAATCTCTATCATATGTTTGTTCCGGCTTATTTTGCAAGCTAATCCTTTGTTTTGTTTTCATTGTGGTATCCGAGTTGCTTAGAAGTAAAGTGTTGATTCCATACCTTTCCTAAGTGGTGTTCTCACATTTCTATCTGAATACTAATCCTTCTTGATCATCTAGATTGTCATGCCAATCCTTTTCAACCGGTGTGTCTCTCTTCAAGTGGATCTGATCACTTCAACATTCGGAAGATCAATTATCAGTTCTTCTCAACGGTGTTTGCTTCATCCGTTCCAAGTTGCCTTTGTTTTCCCACCCTCCCAACCTTTTTCTTTAAGGACTCAGATCTCTTAATCGAGGATCCATCTTATGGTTGTGAAGTCCCTCCATTCTTTTCCGTCAATGTTCTTACCAGGTAATTCTCAGGAAGAGGCTAAGGAAGCTTCAAGTTCGTCATTCTTCATTCTTTTATTCTCCGATGGTTTCAGTTCAAGCTTTGTTGATCATATTCTTTGCCTTGTTCCAAATGCTTTCCCATGCTGTTGCACCTCTTTATCATTCACCTCTCGCTATTCAATTGTTCCGGAGTGTTCAAGATATCTCGAAGATTCGTGTTTCCACTCTGCATTCATTCAAGCTCTTTCGAGATTGGTATCTCATTCAAGCCATTTAATTCAACCGGTGCAATCTCTCTTTTCAAGCAATCTCTTCAATGGTGTTTCTTTTGAGTGGGCCCTAAACCACATTTTTTCCCAGGATCTTACCTGACTCTTCTAATCTTCCCGGAGTTACTCTCAAATTATTTTTCCAAGTTTGACTAAGAATGAATTATCATCAGTCATATGTACTTCTCCAAGATCGGTCAAATTATTTTCATCGTTGGTTCAACCTTTCTAATTTCTATTCCGGAGTGCCTCAACAACTCATGGTGGTGTTTCTCGTCATCATTCTCAACATTTGAAGACCGAAGAAGAATTTTTCCTCCAAATTTTATCCGTTCTCTCAAAGATTCATGATGTTAGCTTGATGCCATCCTCTCATAATTGTTTTTGATTGTGACAATTCTTTTCATCCTTTCGGAGCAATTCAGGAGTCTTTTCAGTTTAATCATCTGGAGCCGATCATCTCAGATTTATTCATTCCAGCTTTCAGCTCTCGTTCTCCAAATCTTATCGGTGCATCTTTCAAGTATTCTCTAATGAGTTCGCGATTTACTTGTTCATTTGTATCTAAATCCCCTCAAGTATGTTCATTTGTTCTCTAATTCTTCCCGATGCTTCTTTATCTTTTCTTCAATCATTTTAAATTCTTACAGTGGTTCTTCCAAGATTCTTCTTCCTTCATTTATCATATCAATGCATTCGTGCTTTCCAAATTCTACCGGTGGATCGTTGAAGACCTTCTCAAGTTTGCGCTATATCTATCTTAATCCTTTCAATGAGAATAAGTTGTTTGCAATCATTGCTTGTCATCAATTTAATTGGTGAAGGATACGCATAACGTAATTCTTATTATTGTTTCATCCAAGTGATCAAATTCTTGTTTTCGAAGTGGTTCACCATATCACATTCTCGGTTCGAGATGCTTATCTTTAATCCGGAGTTCAAAATTTTCACTTATCTCGTCGCAAAGCTCCATCTAAATCATCGCAAGGCATCACCTTGTGTTTTCAACTTCTCTTTCCTTTTGTTGATCATCCTTTTGTTACCGGAGTTCTTCATGGAGGCTCTACATGATGTCTCATCAAAGATTTAATTCCTTCTCGATGTGTTCATTGAGATTCTTTTCAGAGGAGTTCAAGCATTCTTATTCTTGCATTTCTAAGTGCAGTTCTTCCTATCTTATCTTTGAGGTGGTGTTATGTCATTCTTGATAATTTGAGTTCGTGTTTCATGATTCACATGTTGTCAAGAATGAGATATGTTAAATCCACCAATCTCTTCATTGGAGTTATCTTATGTCATGTTTCACGTAAAGCCTTCCCTAAGGATTATTGCTATTTATGGTGCTCATAAATGACCCAAGTTCTTCATTTATCCTCCCGGTGAGATAAGTTTCTCGTCTCCTTGTTGATGTCAATACAATCTATTGTTTTCCGTTAGTGGTAGAATTTTCACCTCTTAGTTTTGAGATGTTTTCCATAAGCCCACTACAACCTTGTTCTTTTCGTTGTGGGTTTTCCAACAACTACGTTCGACCCTTCTCCTAAGGATGCCTTTTTCAAGCTCAATTGTGGCAGAAACTGGCATTTTCTTATCCATTCTTCTATTTCAATGATCTATATTCCTTCTTCTTACGGAGGCATTGTGATGTTATTCTCTTCTCTCCTCATCTCAAGTTGTGAGGATCATGTTCTTCTCGTGTTTATCCATTTATCCGGAGTGTTGTGTCCTCTGCTCAAGTTCTTTTCATCTTATCAAGCCTTGCATCTCTTTTCAATCGGAGTGCTGTCCAAATTTGTTCTTCCTTGTTCCTCTTTTCCTAACGGAGTGCTTTCGAATTCATTCATCTTCGTTGTATTCTTTCTTTAAATTTGTTCAACCTCTCAAGGTTCATTAGTTTCACTTGTTTGTCAAATAAGCAACTTAGTTTTACCCCTTCTCTTCCTCTTCCATTTTTCCCTCTGGTGCCATCCTAGATCTCGGGACGAGATCCTCTCGTAGTGGTGGAGTGTTGTAACGCCCTGAGACTGTTGCGCCAGTTGTCTTCCAGTTATTCGTTGTTGTTGCCTTGTCATTTGTTTGCCTGTCATGCATTTCATATCATGTCATCATGCGCATCTCATTTGCATACGTGTTTGTCTCATGCATCCGAGTATTTTCCCCGTTGTCCGTTTTGCAATCCGGCACTCCTATGTCCTCCGGCGCCCTCCTTTTGCCTATTTTCTTGTGCGGGTGTTGAACGTTCTCGGATTGGACCGAGATTTGCCAAGCAGCCTTGGTTTACCATCGGTAGACCGCCTGTCAAGTTTCGTGCCATTTGGAGTTTGTTTGATACTCCAATGGTTGACCGGGTAACCGTAAAGGCCTCGTGTGTGTTGCAGCCCAACACCCCTCCAAAGTGGCCCAAAACCTATCCAAACCATCTCCATCCTCTCGGTCGTTCGATCACAATCACGTGGCTGAAAACCGCACCTCATTTGGACTCTCCTAGCTCCCTCTACCTATATATATGTGCATCTCCCCGAAGTTTCAGATGAAACCCTAGCCTTCTTCCACCTCCTGCCGCCGGACATGTCCATCCCGAGCCGGACGTGTCCGCGCCGCCGCACCAGACCAATCCCACCTCGCCACGTCGACACCACCGCCGTCCCTTGCACCACTGAGGCCCGCCAGGCCCGCGTCTGGCCCCCGCGGGACCAGCGCCGCCGCCCGCGCCCGGGATCTCCCTCCGCCCACGGCCGCCCTGGCTCTATCGCCGTTCATCGGCGCCGACCCCCGCCGCCGCGCC
>NC_057797.1:282633534-282634303 GCF_018294505.1 Triticum aestivum | reverse complement strand
TAGCATGTTGTTACCTTGCTCTAAACATTGCTTCCTGATGTTAATTCCTGACATGTTATTTTCACTAAGTCCGTGATGCTGTTATCTTTTGCACTTTTGCCATGCTTGTTTGAACCTGCTCTTGTGTGATTTAGCCGTAGCTCAGTGTTCATCTTTTGTCAAGCATCTTGACTAGGTCACTCCCATGTGCTTTGTTGCTATGTTGGAGTGCAGTAGCTTAGTTTCTTGTTGCATTCTAGATGGCATCGTGCTGTTAATCGCAGAATTGTGCCATTCTTGTTTTGCTTGCCATTTGCATACCATGCATCCGATTCCAGTGATCTTTATATCGATTTCGACCGAAATCATCTCATCTTTCTAGCGGCACTCTTGGTTTTCCAAGTTGAGGCCTGGTTCAATATTTTCCTTCTGGAGCATGCATATGCATTGCATATCACATCCCGCATATCATACCATGTTTTGCATCATGTTGCTTGCGCATTGCACCGTGGTTGATTGTGGTTCCCTTTGCTTGTGTTCTTGCCTAGGGTAGAGCTGGGAGAGGAGTACGTGATCGAGGTACCAGTTGATTACACTTACGAGGTTCAAGCTTCTGTCATCTCTGAGAACTTTGCAGGCAAGATGACCATACCCTCGAAATCACTTCTATCTTTGCTTGCTAGTTGCTCGATCTAATGCTATGCCTATGCCGCGATACCTACCACTAGCTATACCATGCCTCCCATATTGCCATGTCAAACCTCTAACCCACCTTGTCCTAGAAAACCGT
>NC_057797.1:282629985-282630767 GCF_018294505.1 Triticum aestivum | reverse complement strand
ATTTAGCAAAGCATATCTCCAACCGCCGAATATACTCTGTAAAAGAAAAGGCTTACCAACCACTATCTGTCCGGCTTGCTTGATCTCCTCATGAGCTGCCCGGGACTCGGATCGAGCCTCCTTCGCAGCTTGAAGAGCCTTGGTGAGCTCAGCCGCTTGGGCCTTGTTGCTCTCTTCCAAGGACTCACACTTGGTGGCGGCTTCCTAGAGCGCTTGCTCTACTTTGGTCACCCTCGCCTCATACTGAAGGTGGGCGACCTTTTCGGCCTCTACATCCGCAGCCGCTTTCTCCGCGGCTACTTTGCTTGCCCTCGCCTCCTCCTTGGCTTTGACAAGGGCATTCTTGAGGGCCTCGACCTCGACCGCGTTGCTTACAACCATTTACATAGCGGCGCATGAGCTTAAACTCTGAGTTCGCATTATAACTTAGGCTGATAAAGGGGTCTCTTTAAAAAACAAAAAGCATACCCTGGGCCTCATCGAACCGCTTTTTGATACGGTCAATCTCATCGTCAGCTAGCTTCAGTGTTTGCTGGAGTTCGGATACTTCAGCATCCTTAGGTGAAGCTGCCAACAGTGAAGCCTGTTTATTAGAATAGATGAACGTGTTATCTCCGGTGACTATTTGATCCTCTATCTGGCTTTTTTTCCCAAGGACCCAAATAGAGTCTCAGGGGATACTATCTATATATAGGCACATCCTTCCAATACGAAAAGCGGCTAAAGCATGTTATATCACTTAGCTCAAAACCTGTTAACAAGCTCGTGAAAGCCTCGTTCAG
>NC_057797.1:282626575-282628553 GCF_018294505.1 Triticum aestivum | reverse complement strand
AGCCGAGCCATCACCCTCTGGCGCCACTTCAGTGGCCTCCCGCAACTCCCCCTGGCCCAGAGAAGTCCTTTGGGACAACACCTCGGTGTCATCCATGGCTCGCGGCAGAGAGGCTCACGGAGGCGTTTCGCTCTCCATCATCTCCGACGCTAACAAGTTTCCCGAAGACGGCGATTGTTGGGGGAGATCATGGGCCGGACTGAAAATACGTAAATAAAATGTTATCCTATGATCTGTAAGAAGGCCAGATGTATGTATAGTATCTTTAAATACTTATGACTCAGCCGGGGGCTTCAGCCTAAGGCGCTGCTCAAGGATAACTTGTGTGTCCGAATCTGAATCATCCAAAAGGGGAATCTTCCCCTTATTAGGCACCTCTGCTTCCAGGTCTGCGGACGCTGCCCTTTTCTTCTCTCCCTTGAGGGGAGAATCACTCTCCTCCTCTTCCTCTTCATCTTCATCTCCCTCGTGGGAGGAAAGAACCTCGGTGTCTTCGGACGCTGTCCGAAGTACCTTTATGGTGGAGGCCACTTCTGGCCTCCTTGCCCTTCTTCTTGGCCTGCTTCTCCGGCGCCTAGTACGGCGCCGGAACCAGCATATTCGTTAGTAGAGGGATAGCTGGGTCTTCGGGCAGCAGAGCCAGACACTTGATCCGCTCCGCTTTCTTCTTCCAGACCTGAAGGAGAAAAGGAAGGATTAGCATACTCCTCGAATCTACCAGTAGAGGTTATGTTTGGAAATTTGAAAACTTACTAGAGTGGTCGGGTGAGCTTAGTCGAGGCCGAGGTCTTCGGTCGTTCCCGGCCATGACTTATGGGCCTTGAAAAGCAGCTTCCAGATTTCTTCGTGCTTCGTGCCAAAGAAGTGCTGTAGGGACCGGGGGCCAGCCGGATTGAATTCCCACATGTGGAGAGTCCGGCGCTGGCAGGGGAGAATCTGGCGAAAAAGCATCACCTGGATCACATCGGCAAGGCCGGTCTTCTTCTCTATCATGCCCTTGAGGCGCTTCTGCAACGTCATCACCTCGTCGGATGATGCCCAGTCCAGACCCTTTTTAACCCACGATGTGAGCCGCATTGGAGGCCCAAATTTGAACTCAGGAGTGGCGGCCCATGTGGCGCCGCGAGGTTCAGTGAGATAGAACCACACATGCTGCCATCCCTTCACGGTCTCCACGAAGGCCCTCTGGGGCCGAGTGACGTTGGGGAGCTTGCTCACCATGGCGCCGCCGCACTCCGCGTGTTGTCCGTCCACCATTTTCGGCTTCACATTGAAGATCTTGAGCCATAATTCAAAGTGGGGGGGGGGGGGTTATGCGGAGGAACGCCTCACACACGACGATGAACGCCGAGATGTGGAGGAAGGAATTTGGGGCTAGAACATGGAAGTCTAGCCCATAGTAGAACATGAGCCCGCGGATGAAAGGGTGGAGAGGGAACCCTAGTCCGCGGAGAAAGTTGGGGATAAATACTACCCACTCATTGGATTCCGGAGTGGGGATGATCTGCTTTTTGGCAGGAAGCTAGTGGGCGATTTCCGCGGCCAGGTACCCCGCTTCCCGGAGTTCCTGATGTTCTCCTTCGTGACGGAGGAGGCCATCCACTTGCCTTGAGCGCCAGATCCGGACATGGCTGGAGTCTTTGCTGGGGACGGAAGGAATTGAACTCGGCTGCTGGAGCTCGAGGGCGGATGGGCTAAGGAGGAAGAAGGTGTGGGGTAAAAAGATGGGTCCTTATCTCCTTATAAAGGTAGTGAATATCAAGTGTCCCCCCATGAGCCTTAAAACTTGCCTATTCCCAAGGGGTCGCGCTAACGACACGGTTGTTTTACCCAAACCTGTATTGATGAGAATCCCATAATAAGGGGACACGATCTCTGCTTTGACAAACGTGTAAATAAGGACTGTGCCTCGAAATAGGAGGCAAGAGGCTGAAAAACGGTTTGAATTAATAATAAGGCCAGAACATAACGTCTCGTC
>NC_057797.1:282623406-282624961 GCF_018294505.1 Triticum aestivum | reverse complement strand
CTTGACTTGGGCTACAAGTAAAGCTGACTCATCCAGCTCTTGATAAGATTTGCTCTCATTGTCTTCGCTTGAAGACATAGGATTTGGTTGAGCATCACATTAGTCACTCTGACTTTGTTCACTTGGACCCCACTTAACAGTACGGTGGTTCCTATGATTCAACAAATAAGAAAAGGAAGCTACGAAACAACTATGTCTTCGCACTCCATAGTCTTCACGTGAATGTCTTCTCATGTCACAACCTTCATTGTGAATATCTTCATAGGCCACCATTGTCTTCAATGTCTTCTCACATTTTTAGGGGTCATCTCTGGTAGGTAAAGCTAATCAATATGGGAATACTACCTGTGTTATCCTGCAATTCTCACAAACAAATTAGTCGCTCAACCAAGTTTGTCATCAATACTCCAAAACCAACTAGGGGTGGCACTAGATGCACTTACAACCCCCTAGCTGATAATTTGTCTAGGCTTGAAAATGTGCTTGATGACCCACTACCCATTGATGATAGTTTTCCTAATGATCATTTAGCTGCAATAAATGTTACAAATAGTACTCCTTGGTATGCTAACTTTGCTAATTACATTTTTGCTAAATATTTACCACCTAGCTTTACATACAACAAAAGAAAAAATTCTTCTATGATTTAAGACATTACTTTTGGGATGACCCAAATCTTTATAAAGGAGCAGATGGTATTTTTAGACGTTGTGTACCCGAGCATAAACAGGGACAAATCCTACAGAAATGTAACTCCAAGGCTTATGGAGGGCATCACGCTAGAGATAGAACTGCTCACAAGGTAGCAATCTGGATTTTATTGGCCTACTCTCTTCAAGGATGCCCGTAAGTTTGTCTCTTCTTGTGATGAATGTCAAAGAATAGGTAATATCGGTAAGCGTCAAGAAATGCCTATGAGTTATTCACTTGCTGTTGAACCATTTGATGTTTGGGGAATTGATTAAATGGGACCTTTTCCTTCCTCTAATGGGTATACACATATTTTGGTTGCTGTTGATTGTGTTACTAAATGGGTAGAATCTATTCCAACTAGTAGTGCTGATCACAATACCTCTATTAAAATGCTTAAGGAAGTTATTTTCCAAAGGTTTGGAGTCCCTAGATATTTAATCACTGATGGTGGTTCACACTTTATTCATGGTGCTTTCCGTAAGATGCTTGCTAAGTATGATGTTAACCATAGAATTGCATCACCCTATCATCCTTAGTCTAGTGGTCAAGTTGAACTTAGCAATAGAGAAATAAAATTATTTTTGCAAAAGACTGTTAATAGGTCCAGGAAGAATTGGTCTAAGAAATTAGATGATGCACTTTAGGCTTATAGAACAGCATATAAAAATCCTATGGGTATGTCTCCTTATAAAATGTTTATGGAAAAGCTTGTCATTTGCCTCTTGAGTTAGAACATAAAGCATATTGGGCAGTTAAAGAACTCAACTATGATTTCAAAATTGTTGGTGAAAAGAGGTTATTTGATATAAGATCCCTAGATGAATGGAGAACCCAAGCTTTTGAAAATGCAAAGTTACACAAG
>NC_057797.1:282620479-282622131 GCF_018294505.1 Triticum aestivum | reverse complement strand
TGGCATGACAAAAGAATTGAAAAGTGCGAGTTTAAAGTTGGAGAATATGTTCTTTTGTACAACTCCCATTTTAGATTTTTTGTAGGGAAGCTACTCTAGAAATGGGAAGGCCCATATGTCATCGAGGAGGTTTACCGGTCTGCAGCCATCAAAATAAATAACTCCAAAGGTACTAACCCGAAGGTTGTCAATGGGCAACGAATAAAGCATTATATCTCAGGTACGCCTATTAATGTTGAACGTAATATTATCAAACTTTGACACCGGAAGAGCACATAAAAGGGTCCTTTCGGAACACTCCATAATCGTGAAAATAAGGAAGTACGTGATACGGTAAGTAAACGGACTCCGAAAAATCTGCAAAAATATGTTTTGTTAGTTTTGGAATATTTTAGAATTTTGGAAATAAATAAACTCCCAGGTGAAGGAAATATGCCCTAGAGGCAATAATAAAGTTATTATTTATTTCCTTATATCATGATAAATGTTTATTATTCATGCTAGAATTGTATTAACCGGAAACATAATACATGTGTGAATACATAGACAAACAGAGTGTCACTAGTATGCCTCTACTAGACTAGCTCGTTAATCAAAGATGGTTATGTTTCCTAACCATGGACAAAGAGTTGTTATTTGATTAACGGGATCACATCATTAGGTGAATGATCTGATTGACATGACCCATTCCATTAGCTTAGCACCCGATCGTTTAGTATGTTGCTATTGCTTTCTTCATGACTTATACATGTTCCTATGACTATGAGATTATGCAACTCCCATTTGCTGGAGGAACACTTTGTGTGCTACCAAACGTCACAACATAAATGGGTGATTATAAAGGTGCTCTACAGGTGTCTCCAAAGGTACATGTTGGGTTGGCGTATTTCAAGATTAGGATTTGTCACTCCGATTGTCGGAGAGGTATCTCTGGGCCCTCTCGGTAATGCACATCACATAATCCTTGCAAGGATTGCAACTAATGAGTTAGTTGTGAGATGATGTATTACGGAACGAGTAAAGAGACTTGCCGGTAACGAGATTGAACTAGGTATTGAGATACCGACGATCGAATCTCGGGCAAGTAACATACCGATGACAAAGGGAACAACGTATGTTGTTATGCGGTCTGACTGATAAAAGATCTTCGTAGAATATTTAGGAGCCAATATGAGCATCCAGGTTCCGCTATTGGTTATTGACCGGAGACATGTCTCGGTCATGTCTACATTGTTCTCGAACCCGTAGGGTCCGCACGCTTAAGATTTCGATGACAGCTATATTATGAGTTTATGCATTTTGATGTACCGAAGTTTGTTCGGAGTCCCGGATGTGATCAAGGACAAGACGAGGAGTCTCGAAATGGTCGAGACATAAAGATTGATATATTGGAAGCCTATATTTGGATATCGGAAGTGTTCCGGGTGAAATCGGGATTTTACCGGAGTACCGGGAGGTTACCGGAACCCCCCAGGAGGTATATGGGCCTTAGTGGGCTTTAGTGGAAGAGAGGAGAGGTGGCCAGGGCTGGGCCACGCGCCCCTCCCCCCCTAGTCCGAATAGGACAAGGAGAGGCGGCCGGCGCCCCCCTTCCTTCTCTCTCTCCTCTTTCCCCCCTCCCGAATCCTATTCCAACTAGGAAAGGGGGGGGG
>NC_057797.1:282616392-282620440 GCF_018294505.1 Triticum aestivum | reverse complement strand
GGGAGTAGGACTCCTCCTGGCGTGCCCTCTCCTGGCCGGCCGCACCCCCCCCCTTTGAACCTTTATATACGAAGGCAGGGAGCACCCCTAGACACACAAGTTGATCCACGTGATCATATGCTTAGCCGTGTGCGGTGCCCCCTTCCACCATAGTCCTCGATAATATTGTAGCGGTGCTTAGGCGAAGCCCTGCGACAGTGGTACATCAAGATCGTCACCACGCCGTCGTGCTGACGGAACTCTTCCCCGACACTTTGCTGGATTGGAGTCCGGGGATCATCATCGAGCTGAACGTGTGCTAGAACTCGGAGGTGCCGTAGTTTCGGTGCTTGATCGGTCGGGCCGTGAAGACGTACGACTACATCAACCACGTTGTGCTAACGCTTCCGTTGTCGATCTACAAGGGTACGTAGATCACACTCTCCCCTCTCGTTGCTATGCATCACCATGATCTTGCGTGTGCGTAGGAATTTTTTTGAAATTACTACGTTCCCCAACAGTGGCATCCGTGCCTAGGTTTTATATGTTGATGTTATATGCACGAGTAGAACACAAGTGAGTTGTGGGCGATATAAGTCATACTGCTTACCAGCATGTCATCCTTTGGTTCGGCGGTATTGTTGGACGAAGCGGCCCGGACCGACATTACGCGTACGCTTACGCGAGACCGGTTCTCCCGACGTGCTTTGCACAAATGTGGCTAGCAGGTGTCAGTTTCTCCAACTTTAGTTGAACCGAGTGTGGCTACGCCCGGTCCTTGCGAAGGTTAAAACATCACCAACTTGACAAACTATCGTTGTGGTTTTGATGCGTAGGTAAGATTGGTTCTTGCTTAAGCCCGTAGCAGCCACGTAAAACTTGCAACAACAAAGTAGAGGACGTCTAACTTGTTTTTGCAGGGCATGTTGTGATGTGATATGGTCAAGACATGATGCTAAATTTTATTGTATGAGATGATCATGTTTTGTAATCGAGTTATCGGCAACTGGCAGGAGCCATATGGTTGTCACTTTATTGTATGCAATGCAACTGTACTGTAATGCTTTACTTTATCACTAAACGGAAGCGATAGTCGTGGAAGCATAAGATTGGCGAGACGACAACCGAGTTCAGTACACCTTTTCATCCGCAGACAGATGGGCAGACCGAGAGAGTCAATCAGATTCTGGAGGACATGTTGAGAGCTTGTGCTCTAGATTATGAATCTAGTTGGGATGATAATTTGCCTTACGCAGAATTCTCATATAACAACAGCTATCAAGCTAGTTTGAAAATGGCCCCTTTCGAAGCTTTGTACGGAAGGAGGTGCAGGACACCATTGATGTGGGATGAAGTTGGAGACCGTAAATTATTCGGACCAGATTTAATTAGAGATTCAGAGGAGAAAGTCAAGCTGATCCGTGATAGACTCAAGGTAGCCCAATCCAGACAGAAGAGTTATGCTGATACTAAACGCAAGGAGGTAACCTATGAAGTCGGAGATAGAGCATATCTGCGTGTGTCGCCACTTTGAGGAGTAAAATGATTTGGAGTCAAAGGAAAGTTAGCACCACGGTTTGTGGGGCCGTACAGAGTTTTAGAACGCATGGGTGAAGTTGCCTACAAGTTGGAATTACCAGAAGCCTTGTCAGGAGTTCATGATGTGTTTCATGTTTCCCAGTTGAAGAAGTGCCATGCGGAGATGGCCGATATTCCTTTGAGAGATACAGTGCCACTGGAGGCTATACAGTTGGATAGTGATCTGACCTATGAGGAGAAGCCCGTCAAGATTCTCGAAACTGCAAACAGGGTTACCCGCAGCAAGATCATCAAGTTTTGCAAGGTTCAATGGAGTCATCATACCGAAGAAGAAGCCACCTGGGAACGAGAAGAAGATCTCCGACAGGACCACCCACACCTTTTTGCTAGCCAACCCGAATCTCGAGTGCGAGATTCATCTTAAGGGGGGTAGGTTTGTAACATCCCAATTTTCAATTTGGATGTTTATAAATAGGTCATTCATATGCATCCATGATTTATGCATTTTTGCCTCCATTTGTTTTATTTGATTTTTGATCCAAGGAACTTTGAGCAACTCAAGGACCAAAAGAGAGAGTTGGAAGTTTCCCTAAAAATCAATTTTGAATTTTTCGAAGTTGGGAGTTTGGATCCAATTTGGTTTCACCAAAATTCATTTCCATTATATCAAAAATAAAATAAAGAGAGAAGAAAAAATGACTTCTTCAAAATCGGAAAAGAAAATATTGGAAATTGAATTTGGAACCAAAATATATTTGTTGGGTTTTATTTTGCACTTTATTTTATTAGTTTAGCAAAAATGTTTATTTTTTTACTTGCATTTTAGGCCAGATAAAAGTTCACTAGGTCATATATAAGACCATATAACTATGTGAATTTTCTAGGATTTTTTAGGCTAATTTTTTATTTGTATTTTTTGGTGTTTCATTTGCTTCTGAAAAAAACGTTAAAAAAAGAGCCGCCAGGCCATGCCCACTGGCCCAGCCTAGCAGCGAGGCCACAGCCAAGCCAAGCGAGGGAGCAGGCGAGGCCAGCGCCCGCGTCCAACCCGAGCGCTAGCTAGTGCCGCCGCACCTCCTGTCTCACGTAACCCTCTCTCTCCCTCGTTGAATCTCTCTCTCCCCTGGCGCTTGGGCCCCACCCCACCTCTTCTTGTTCCTCCCATGAACAGAAACTTACGCGTACAATGCTCTGGACGCCCCTTCGTTTCAAATTCTTGACAATCTTAACTCCAGCCAACCTCACAACCAAGGAAGATGTCCTATAAATAGCCACGAATCTCCTCGACTGATTCAATCGAAAATCTCTCGCCAAAACTACCTGTAGACGACGCACTCGACATTCCAATCTCGCCTCAGAAGCTGCAGTTCATCGCAAGTTTCCGACGCCGGTGAGCCATCCCGAGCCATATCCTTTTGTGTTCCGACCTCCCTCGATCCCTACAATCGTTTTGATAAGGTCTTTTGATCCCTCTCCATCTACAGAGGCCATACCGACCACGTTATCTTCACCGGAGCACCCGGAGTTCACGAGTTTCATCGCTTGGTTTTGGCGCCGTTCGTCGTCCCCGATCATCACCGACTACACCACCGGACGAGCCACTCTCCACCGCATCTCCTAGACACCTCCGCCGTCGCCGACGATCGCCGGACCCGCCACCATCACCACGCCAGAGCCACCCCAAACCCCTCGTCCTCTCTGTAAGTGTACGAGCACATGTACGCTCCAGTTCGTTCAGTAAAAAAACGTATTTCCTAGATCAGTTTTAGTTACGGTTTTTTAACGGTTTAGTAGGGTTCAGATAAAACTAGCCGATGCGTTTTCTTTTTCTAAAAAATTCGCAAATGGACGTTTTGTTAAGTTTTGCCCGTGCGTTTTATAGTTTCAGATCGCCCATCACCTTTAGGCCCAACAGTTCCCGTATGTTTTTTTTCTCTTTCTTTCTTCAGATTCTATACCAATATTTCTTTTAGCGTATCTTTTAGTCTATAGATCCGATTTAGTTGATTCTTTTTCCTACTAGTTCATAAAAATATCCTCTATCCAGAGAACCAAACGAAAAATATTTTTGAAAATTTTAAAATTTGAATTCAAACAGATCTGAATTCAAACTTTGTTAGGCCGTATCTCAAGTTTCGTAACTCCATTTTACTTCATTCTTTTTGCAAATCGAAGCTCGTGATGTGTACTTTTTGTTAAACCCAAAGACACATATTTTTGCAACTATAAAAATTACGTTCTATACAGAAATTTTATTTGGAAGTTTTGGAGTTTTTCAAAGTCTTTCATTTATTTTCTTTTTGGATCTTTGCTTGTATGCTTATGTATGTTATTGCTTGCTTACGCTAGATCATCCGGAGTGCGAAGCTTGCTACTACGAATCTTTACAGTTCAATGAACGTCAGCAAGGCAAGTTCACACTTTGATCATAATTTTCAATACCCATTTTTTCGTATGCATTAGTTTCACCCTCAAAGATTGCATGAGTTGGATTGGGAACATGTGGTTGTGCTTTGTAGTTCATGTGGTA
>NC_057797.1:282592315-282593275 GCF_018294505.1 Triticum aestivum | reverse complement strand
AGTATGTCCAAAAGATCTTCTGGATCATTTTTCAAATGTAGGACCAGTATACAGCTTTCCCTTGTTCTCGGCATGTAAAATAGCTGTAACGCCCCGAGACCGTTGCACTAGTTGTCTTCCATTTATTCATTGTTGTTGCCTTGTCATTTGTTTGCGTGTCATGCATTTCATATCATGTCATCATGCGCATCTCATTTGCTTACGTGTTCGTCTCATGCATCCGAGCATTTTTCCCGTTGTCCGTTTTGCAATCCGGCACTCCTATGTCCTCTGGCACCCTCCTTTTGCCTCTTTTCATGTGCGGGTGTTGAACGTTCTCAGATTGGACCAAGATTCGCCAAGCAGCCTTGGTTCACCACCGGTAGACCGCCTGTCAAGTTTCGTGCCATTTGGAGTTCGTTTGATACTCCAACGGTTGACCGGGTAACCATAAAGGCCTCGTGTGTATTGCAGCCCAACACCTGTCCAAAGTGGCCGAAAACCCATCCAAACCCTCTCCATCCTCTCGGTTGTTCGATCACGATCGCGTGGCCGAAAACCGCACCTCATTTGGACTCTCCAAGCTCCCTCTACCTATATATATGTGCATCTCCCCGAAATTTCGGATGAAACCCTAGCCTTCTTCCACCTCCTGCCGCCGGACATGCCCATCCCGAGCCGGACGTGTCCGCGCCGCTGCGCTGGACCAATCCCACCTCGCCACGTGGACACCGCCGCCGTCCCTCGCGTCGCCGAGGCCCGCCCGACCCGCGCCCAGCCCCCATGGGCCCAGCGCCGCCGCCCGCGCCCGGGATCTCCCTCCGCCCGCGGCCGCCCGGGCTCCGCCGCCATTTGCCGGCGCCGACCCCCGCCCCCGCGCCCCCGCGTGTCCCCGACACCCTTCGCCGCCTCTGCCACGCCGCCACCACCACGCCGCCCCGCGCCTCGCCCGCCGCCGCCTCGCTCCCTGCGGAGCTCCTG
>NC_057797.1:282587880-282591972 GCF_018294505.1 Triticum aestivum | reverse complement strand
AGATCCACCAAGTCCACTAACCAAACGGTGTCCCGATCCCGGATCTCTTCGTCCCGCTTCTCTCCGTCCCGCTTTTCGCGGAGGTGATTTTTTCCACTAAGTCCCCGGTTTCCTACATTCTGGTGCCATGTTCGTCGTGCCATATCTCATCATCCGTAGCTCCGTTATGCATGTACGATATACCGAAATGTTCATCTCGATGTCCTCTTCATTTTGTTCCATTGCACCATGCTTGTTTGAGTCCATCTTGATGCCCTAATTGCTGTTGCAAGAGTGCTACATAATGTTAGATCATGATTCTTATCAGATTATGAGCATTTGTCATTTTTATGATTATTGTGTGCTGCATATGGGCATGAGCCCTACATGTGTTTTGTTATATGCCATGCCATCTTTTCAGGAGTGTATGCCATATATTTTTGTGATCAATGTGGTGACCAGCACAAGCATGCAAAGTAGCTCTCATGATGTTGCTGATTTCAGGGACTTCGAATTCTTCTAAGTCATTTCCCCGATGTTATTTTTATGACATGTATTCATGTTGCTACAGATTGATCCCTGCCTCTTTTGAGCATGTTCAATAAGGATGATTTTGAGATATTGTTATGTTGTATCCATCCGTGTCTTTGTTTGCAATTACGAAGTAACCTAGCATGACTCAATCTTGCTCTACTTTTGCTATAAAATGTTCCTAGCAGATTGTTTATGTGTTAATCAATTTTGCCAAGGTTGTTGTAGTTGATCCATGCATGCTATGAGATTATTCTTACCATGTTTAGCTTCTTGATCATGTCTTCTTGCTGGGTGTATGCTTAGTTTTTCATGCAATGCCTTGTGGTGAGTGCATCGAGCTCGCAAACATGCCTTCATAATTCTGTTTATGCCATATCGAGTTTTCTGCTAAGTCTGAATCTGTTAACGAATCTTGCTATGTTTACATGGGTGCCATCATATTTTCTGTGCCCTTTTTGGCTTATGGTCAGTAAGGGACTTTTTTTATATGCTTTGAGTACATTCAGGCCATGCCTTGTTTTGCCATGATATGTTCCTGTAGCATGTTGTTACCTTGATCTAAACATGGCTTCCTGATGTTAATTCCTAAATGTTGTTATTTTCACTAAGTCTGTGATGTTGTTATCGTTTCCACTTTTGCCATGCTTGTTTGAACCTGCTCTTGTGTGATTTAGCCGTAGCTCAGTGTTCATCTTTTGTCAAGCATCTTGAGTAGGTCACTGCCATGTGCTTTGTTGCTATGTTGGAGTGCACTAGCTTAGTTTCTTGTTGCATTCTAGATGGCATCGTGCTGTTAATCGCAGAATTGTGCTATTCTTGTTTTGCTTGCCATTTGCAAACCGTGCATCCAATTCCGGTGATCTTTATATCGATTTCGACCAAAATCATCTCAGCTTTCCAGCAGCACTCTTGGTTTGCCAAGTTGAGGCCTGGTTCAATCTTTTCCTTCCGGAGCATGCATATGCATTGCATATCACATCCCGCATATCATACCATGTTTTGCATCATGTTGCTTGCGCATTGCACCGTGGTTGATTGTGGTTCCCTTTGCTTGTGTTCTTGCCTTTGGTAGCGCCGGGAGACGAGTACGTGATCGAGGAACCAGTTGAGTACGCTTACGAGGTTCAAGCTTCCGTCATCTCTGAGAACTTTGTAGGCAAGATGACCATACCCTCGAAATCACTTCTATCTTTGCTTGCTAGTTGCTCGCTCTATTGCTATGCCTATGCCGCGATACCTACCACTTGCTATATCATGTCTCCCATATTGTCATGTCAAACCTCTAACCCACCTTGTCCTAGCAAACCATTGTTTGGCTATGTTACCGCTTTGCTCAGCCCCTCTTATAGCGTTGCTAGTTGCAGGTGAAGATGGAGTTTGTTCCATGTTGGAACATGGATATTTGTTGGGATATCACAATATCTCTTATTTACTTAATGCATCTATATACTTGGTAAAGGGTGGAAGGCTTGGCCTTATGCCTGGTGTTTTGTTCCACTCTTGCCGCCCTAGTTTCCGTCATATCGGTGTTATGTTCCTTGATTTTGTGTTCCTTACGCGGTTGGGTTATAATGGGAACCCCTTGACAGTTTGCCTTGAATAAAACTCGTCCAGCAAGGCCCAACCTTGGTTTTACATTTGCACTAACAACCTAGCCTTTTTTCCTTGGGTTTCCGGAGCCCGAGGGTCATCTTTATTTTAACCCCCCTGGGCCAGTGCTCCTCTGAGTGTTGGTCCAAACTAGAGTCCTTTGCAGCGCCCCCTCGGGGAAACTCGAGGTTTGGTTTTAGCTGTATGGATCGCTCATCCGGTGTGCCATGAGAACGAGATATGTGCAGCTCCTATTGGGATTTGTTGGCACATCCGGGCGGCTTTGCTGGTCTTGTTTTACCATTGTCGAAATGTCTTATAACTGGGATTCCGAGTCTGATCGGGTCTTCCTAGGAGAAGGAATATCCTTCGTTGACTGTGAGATCTTGTGATGGGCTAAGTTGGGACACCCCCGCAGGGTTTTGAACTTTCGAAAGCCGTGCCCGTGGTTATGGGCAGATGGGAATTTGTTAATATCCGGTTGTAGAGAACTTGACACTTAACTGAATTAAAATACATCAACCGCGTGTGTAGCTGTGATGGTCTCTTCTCGGCGGGGTCCGGGAAGTGAACACGGTTTTGGAGTTATGTTTTAACGTAAGTAGTTTCAGGATCACTTCTTGATCGCTTCTAGTTCACAACCGTGCTTTGCTTCTCTTCTCGCTCTCATTTGCGTAAGTTAGCCACCATATATGCTAGTGTTTGCTGCAGCTCCACCTCACTACCCTTTCCTACCCATAAGCTTAAATAGTCTTGATCGCGAGGGTGTGAGATTGCTGAGTCCTCGTGACTCACAGATTACTTCGAAAACCAGTTGCAGGTGCTGATGATACCAGTTGCAGGTGACGCAACCCGGCTCAAGGAGGAGCTCGAGGAAGATCTTGTTCGTTGTGTTGTTTCGTTTCTAGTTGATCAGTAGTGGAGCCCAGTCGGGGCGATCGGGGATCTAGCATTAGGGGTGGTCTTCTTTTATTTTGGTTCCGTAGTCGGACCTTGATTGTATTCTGGATGATGTAATGCTATATTCATGAATTGTGTGAAGTGGTGATTGTAAGCCAACTCTTTACCTCTTTCTTATTCAGTACATGGGATGTGTAAAGATTACCCCTCTTGCGACATGCCTACAATGCGGTTATGCCTCTAAGTCATGCTCCGACACGTGGGAGATATAACCGCATCGTGGGTGTTACAAGTTGGTAATCAGAGCCTTCCCTGACTTTGGAGCCCCCTGCTTGATCGAATCGCTGGCGTTGTTGAGTCTAGAAAAATGTTTTGAGTCTTTTAGGATTATATATATATATATATCGGAGAGTAGGATTGTTTTTACTCCTCAGTCCCTTCGTCGCTCTGGTGAGGTCTCCTGACGTAGAGTTTTGACTCTTCTCTTCTCAAATTTCACAAAAAAAAAATTTAGGATCACACGGGTATCTTGGAATCGTTCCGATGGTGTTGTGACGAGAACATTGTTCTTGGTGCCTCCGGACATTTAGGGGTTGTGGCAGTGTCCCGGGGAGTTGATCTCTAAGGTGTTGTCGTCACAATTTTATCGTTGCAGTTCTAGAATAACTGAGTTTCGCCGAAATCGAAATCTCTTTTATGCAGTTGTTGGTGAGATAACCTTGACGCCACCCAGTACTGGGGCGGGAGTTCGGGAGTATTGCCATAACTCGTATAACGGATGTTTTTTCGAAGGTTGAGGTAAATGATTTCTGAAGGTTTCTTGGTTATATGTTGAAGGATGGACACAGCTGGATGTAGGATTTGCTAGTTTTGGGTGAGATATTATGCTTCCCCTATATCCCCAACACCTGATTGCATAACCAGAAAGTTTTAGGAGTTTATAAGTGGGAAGTAGCTCCTATGATATCTTTCCGACAGATGCATGATATGAGATTGGGGTTCGACATCTAGTGGTCCACCTATCCACGGTTGGTTTTACAGTGGTCTCGTTGTGTCTTTAAGAGTCCATGGCTATGCTGACTCGAGGAC
>NC_057797.1:282521564-282584511 GCF_018294505.1 Triticum aestivum | reverse complement strand
CGCGCCGCCACCACCACGCCGCCCCGCGCCTCGCCCGCCGCCGTCCCGCTCCCCGCGGAGCTGCTGCCCGCGCGCTGCCGCCCGGAATACGCCGGCCATGCTCCGCGGCCTTGCGCCGCCCTTCACCGATGCCGCGCCCCGGCGAACGCATCCCTCTTCCTCGACCTCCTCGGCATCCGCGCCGTCGCCGGAGGAGCTCGCCGCCGGCGTTGACCTTCCCCTGGACGAGATCCACCAAGTCCACTAACCAAACGGTGCCCCGATCCCGGATCTCTTCGTCCCGCTTCTCTCCGTCCCGCTTTTCGCGGAGGTGATTTTTTCCACTAAGTCCCTGATTTCCTACATTCTGGTGCCATGTTCGCCGTGCCATATCTCATCATCCGTAGCTCCGTTATGCATGTATGATATGCCGAAATGTTCATCTCGATGTCCTCTTCATATTGTTCCATTGCACCATGCTTGTTTCAGTCCATCTTGATGCCCTAATTGCTGTTGCAAGAGTGCTATATAATGTTAGGTCCTGATTCTTATCAGATTATGAGCATTTGTCATTTTTGCCATGATTATTGAGTGCTGCATATGGGCATGAGCTCTACATGTGTTTTGTTATATGCCATGCCATCTTTTCAGGAGTGTATGCCATGTATTTTTGTGATAAATGTGGTGACTAGCACAAGCTTGCAAAGTAGCTCTCGTGATGTTGCTGATTTCAGGGACTTAGAATTCTTCTAATTCATTTTCCTGATGTTATTTTTATGCCATGTATTCATGTTGCTACAGAGTGATCCATGCCTCTTTTGAGCATGTTAAGTAAGGATGATTTTGAGATATTGTTAAGTTCTCTCCATCCATGTCTTTGTTTACAATTATGGAGTACCTAGCATGACTCAATCTTGCTCTACTTTTGCTATAAAATGTTCCTGGCAGATTGTTTACGTGTTAATCAATTTTGCCAAGGTTGTTGTAGTTGATCCATGCATGCTATGAGATTGTTCTTACCATGTTTAGCTTCTTGATCATGTCTTCTTGCTGGGTGTATGCTTAGTTTTTCATGCAATGCCTTGTGGTGAGTGCATCGAGCTCACACACATGCATTCATAATTCTGTTTATGCCATGTCCAGTTTTCTGCTGAGTATGAATCGGTTAACGAATCTTGCTATGTTTACATGGGTGCCATCATATTTTCTGTGCCCTTTTGGCTTATGGTCAGTAAGGGACTTTTGTTATATGCTTTGATTAGATTCAGGCCGTGCCTTGTTTTGCCATGATATGTTCCTATAGCATGTTGTTACCTTGCTCTAAACATTGCTTCCTGATGTTAATTCCTGACATGTTATTTTCACTAAGTCCGTGATGCTGTTATCTTTTGCACTTTTGCCATGCTTGTTTGAACCTGCTCTTGTGTGATTTAGCCGTAGCTCAGTGTTCATCTTTTGTCAAGCATCTTGACTAGGTCACTCCCATGTGCTTTGTTGCTATGTTGGAGTGCAGTAGCTTAGTTTCTTGTTGCATTCTAGATGGCATCGTGCTGTTAATCGCAGAATTGTGCCATTCTTGTTTTGCTTGCCATTTGCATACCATGCATCCGATTCCAGTGATCTTTATATCGATTTCGACCGAAATCATCTCATCTTTCTAGCGGCACTCTTGGTTTTCCAAGTTGAGGCCTGGTTCAATATTTTCCTTCTGGAGCATGCATATGCATTGCATATCACATCCCGCATATCATACCATGTTTTGCATCATGTTGCTTGCGCATTGCACCGTGGTTGATTGTGGTTCCCTTTGCTTGTGTTCTTGCCTAGGGTAGAGCTGGGAGAGGAGTACGTGATCGAGGTACCAGTTGATTACACTTACGAGGTTCAAGCTTCTGTCATCTCTGAGAACTTTGCAGGCAAGATGACCATACCCTCGAAATCACTTCTATCTTTGCTTGCTAGTTGCTCGATCTAATGCTATGCCTATGCCGCGATACCTACCACTAGCTATACCATGCCTCCCATATTGCCATGTCAAACCTCTAACCCACCTTGTCCTAGAAAACCGTTGTTTGGCTATGTTACCGCTTTGCTCAGCCCCTCTTATAGCGTTGCTAGTTGCAGGTGAAGATGGAGTTTGTTCCATGTTGGAACATGGATATTTGTTGGGATATCACAATATCTCTTATTTATTTAATGCATATATATACTTGGTAAAGGGTGGAAGGCGGCCTTATACCTGGTGTTTTGTTCCACTCTTGCCGCCCTAGTTTCCATCATACCGACGTTATGTTCCTTGATTTTGCATTCCTTACGCGGTTGGGTTATAATGGGAACCCCTTGACAGTTCTCCTTGAATAAAACTCCTCCAGCAAGGCCCAACCTTAGTTTTACATTTGCACTAAAAACCTAGCCTTTTTCCCTTGGGTTTTTGGAGCTCGAGGGTCATCTTTATTTTAACCCCCAGGGTAGTGCTCCTCTGAGTGTTGGTCCAAACTAGAGTCCTTTGCACCGCCCCCTCGGGGAAACTCGAGGTTTGGTTTTAGCTATACGGAGAGCTCATCCGGTGTGCCCTAAGAACGAGATATGTGCAGCTCCTATCAAGATTTATTGGCACATCCGGGCGGCTTTGCTGGTCTTGTGTTACCATTGTCGAAATGTCTTGTAACTGGGATTCGAGTCTGATCGAGTCTTTCTGGGAGAAGGAATATCCTTCGTTGACCATGAGAGCTTGTGATGGGCTAAGTTGGGACACCCTTGCAGGATTTTGAACTTTCGAAAGCCATGCCCGCGGTTATGGGCAGATGGGAATTTGTTAATGTCCGGTTGTAGAGAACTTGATACTTAACTTAATTAAAATGCATCAACCGCGTGTGTAGCCGTGATGGTCTCTTCTCGGCGGGGTCCAGGAAGTGAACACGGTTTTGGAGTTATGTTTGAACGTAAGTAGTTTCAGGATCACTTCTTGATCACTTCTAGTTTACGATCGTGCTTTGCTTCTCTTCTCGCTCTCATTTGCGTAAGCTAGCCACCATATATGCTAGTGTTTGCTGCAGCTCCACCTCACTACCCTTTCCTACCCATAAGCTTAAATAGTCTTGATCGCGAGGGTGTGAGATTGCTGAGTCCCCGTGACTCACAGATTACTTCCAAAACCAGTTGCAGGTGCCGATGATACCAGTTGCAGGTGACGCAACCCAGCTCAAGGAGGAGCTCGAGGAAGATCTTGTTCATTGTGTTGTTTCGTTTCCAGTTGATCAGTAGTGGAGCCCAGTCGGGGCGATCGGGGATCTAGCATTAGGGGTGGTCTTCTTTTATTTTGGTTCCATAGTCGGATCTTGATTGTATTCTGGATGATGTAATGCTATATTCATGTATTGTGTGAAGTGGCGATTGTAAGCCAACTCTTTATCTCTTTCTTATTCAGTACATGGGATGTGTAAAGATTACCCCTCTTGCGACATTCCTACTTTGCGGTTATGCCTCTAAGTCGTGCTCCGACACATGGAAGATATAGCCGCATCGTGGGTGTTACAATAGCCGTGATGCTTATTGCATCTTCTGTAAAAATATGTTTTGATGTACCAATCAGATTATAATTTAAACAGATTCGCCCAGCCTTGTTTGGTATTGGCCTTTTTCTCTGTTTTCCCACTTTATGTTGAAATTGGCATATAAAACTTGGTACGACTTAAATCGTCAGGGGCTCTATTCAAGACATATACATATCTTCAACAATAGAAAGTCCGAACACTCTCAGAGTATACTACGACGTCCCGAATACGGCATTATATGCATCGACTCCGAATCACGTCTTTGGTCAATAGTTGGGTTGCCCGGCTCCTGTGCTTGCCACCTTACGTTCCATTTTTTGGCTAAGGTAGTAAAGGGAGAACTACTGTGATTCTGTTTCCGGCTAGCCCGGTCAAGCACCTTGGTAGAGAAAGCCGAAAAACTGACTGGCGTGATGCGGCGAGAGCTGGTCCGCAATTCGACGACTTAGTAAATCTCTAGTGATTTCTTCCATATTAGACGAAGGTCTGGATTTGTTTAGACACGCGTCTAAAGGCATCTAAGTTTGATAGCTGCATACACACTGGGGGCTATCATATAACACCATTGTCAAACTCCTTTGGCTAAGTGAGAGTGGTAAAGCCGCATAGTCCGATTGCCTCGCTCGCCGCACTAACACCTCCTTTACGGACCAAGACGTTGGGTCAAGAGTGATTATGTGCTATCCCGAACACCCCCGTACTAGTTACGTGGGGGCTGAAGCCGACGATTGGCAAACTCTCAAAGATACAAACAGCCGCACAGGAGGAGGAGTAATTCAAGATAACAGGCACACATATATTACAAAAGCCTCGGTTTATGATAAAATGCCTGGGTGGCTCGTATACATTTACTCGAACATAATATCCTTCGAGCATTGACCCTCTATCAAATGGGCACCCTCAATGTCATCGTCGAAGTAGTGCTCTGGCGTGCGGTGGACCTTGTCCCCAGGCGGACCTCAAAGAGCTACACTGGCAGCCTTCATCTTTGCCTAGTGCATCTTGACACGGGCAAAGGCCATCCGTGCGCCCTCCATGCATGCCGAGCACTTTACTGCCTCTATTCGGGGCAAGGCATCGCCGAGTCGCTTGACCATGCCAAAGTAGCTGTTCGGAATGGGTCCAGCTGGCCATAGCCGGACTATGATGTCCTTCATGGCCAAAACGGACATCCTATGCAACTCTGCTGGCTGCATCATCTGATTATTCAGCAGCGCTGTCCGCTCCGGTGCCAAGTACTGTGACCAGAAGAGCTTCTCTGTCGCGTTCCCTTCTTGGGCCCGGAAATACTCGGCGGTGTCGGCACCACTCCTCGGGAGATCGGCAAAAGCGTCTGGAGCACTCCACAGTCGATTTAGCAAAGCATATCTCCAACCGCCGAATATACTCTGTAAAAGAAAAGGCTTACCAACCACTATCTGTCCGGCTTGCTTGATCTCCTCATGAGCTGCCCGGGACTCGGATCGAGCCTCCTTCGCAGCTTGAAGAGCCTTGGTGAGCTCAGCCGCTTGGGCCTTGTTGCTCTCTTCCAAGGACTCACACTTGGTGGCGGCTTCCTAGAGCGCTTGCTCTACTTTGGTCACCCTCGCCTCATACTGAAGGTGGGCGACCTTTTCGGCCTCTACATCCGCAGCCGCTTTCTCCGCGGCTACTTTGCTTGCCCTCGCCTCCTCCTTGGCTTTGACAAGGGCATTCTTGAGGGCCTCGACCTCGACCGCGTTGCTTACAACCATTTACATAGCGGCGCATGAGCTTAAACTCTGAGTTCGCATTATAACTTAGGCTGATAAAGGGGTCTCTTTAAAAAACAAAAAGCATACCCTGGGCCTCATCGAACCGCTTTTTGATACGGTCAATCTCATCGTCAGCTAGCTTCAGTGTTTGCTGGAGTTCGGATACTTCAGCATCCTTAGGTGAAGCTGCCAACAGTGAAGCCTGTTTATTAGAATAGATGAACGTGTTATCTCCGGTGACTATTTGATCCTCTATCTGGCTTTTTTTCCCAAGGACCCAAATAGAGTCTCAGGGGATACTATCTATATATAGGCACATCCTTCCAATACGAAAAGCGGCTAAAGCATGTTATATCACTTAGCTCAAAACCTGTTAACAAGCTCGTGAAAGCCTCGTTCAGGCCGCTTTTAGCGGACTGAACCTTCTCAACCACTGCACCCATCAGGGTACGGTGCTCTTCCACGACGGAAGCATGTTGAAGTGCTTCCCTCAACATATCCGGTGCCTCCGGATTGATAGAAGTCACCGGTGGAGTCGACACCCCCATTCCCTTGAAGGGGGCTGCTCGCTCGACTCCGGAGCCACGTGGGTCTCCAGAGTGGTATTCGGCTAGGGGTCGGACTGATCCAGGCCCCCGTCGTCTGTTTGCATGGGGGTAGTGTCCCCCATGTTTTTAGCAGCCGAGCCATCACCCTCTGGCGCCACTTCAGTGGCCTCCCGCAACTCCCCCTGGCCCAGAGAAGTCCTTTGGGACAACACCTCGGTGTCATCCATGGCTCGCGGCAGAGAGGCTCACGGAGGCGTTTCGCTCTCCATCATCTCCGACGCTAACAAGTTTCCCGAAGACGGCGATTGTTGGGGGAGATCATGGGCCGGACTGAAAATACGTAAATAAAATGTTATCCTATGATCTGTAAGAAGGCCAGATGTATGTATAGTATCTTTAAATACTTATGACTCAGCCGGGGGCTTCAGCCTAAGGCGCTGCTCAAGGATAACTTGTGTGTCCGAATCTGAATCATCCAAAAGGGGAATCTTCCCCTTATTAGGCACCTCTGCTTCCAGGTCTGCGGACGCTGCCCTTTTCTTCTCTCCCTTGAGGGGAGAATCACTCTCCTCCTCTTCCTCTTCATCTTCATCTCCCTCGTGGGAGGAAAGAACCTCGGTGTCTTCGGACGCTGTCCGAAGTACCTTTATGGTGGAGGCCACTTCTGGCCTCCTTGCCCTTCTTCTTGGCCTGCTTCTCCGGCGCCTAGTACGGCGCCGGAACCAGCATATTCGTTAGTAGAGGGATAGCTGGGTCTTCGGGCAGCAGAGCCAGACACTTGATCCGCTCCGCTTTCTTCTTCCAGACCTGAAGGAGAAAAGGAAGGATTAGCATACTCCTCGAATCTACCAGTAGAGGTTATGTTTGGAAATTTGAAAACTTACTAGAGTGGTCGGGTGAGCTTAGTCGAGGCCGAGGTCTTCGGTCGTTCCCGGCCATGACTTATGGGCCTTGAAAAGCAGCTTCCAGATTTCTTCGTGCTTCGTGCCAAAGAAGTGCTGTAGGGACCGGGGTCCAGCCGGATTGAATTCCCACATGTGGAGAGTCCGGCGCTGGCAGGGGAGAATCTGGCGAAAAAGCATCACCTGGATCACATCGGCAAGGCCGGTCTTCTTCTCTATCATGCCCTTGAGGCGCTTCTGCAACGTCATCACCTTGTCGGATGATGCCCAGTCCAGACCCTTTTTAACCCACGATGTGAGCCGCATTGGAGGCCCAAATTTGAACTCAGGAGTGGCGGCCCATGTGGCGCCGCGAGGTTCAGTGAGATAGAACCACACATGCTGCCATCCCTTCACGGTCTCCACGAAGGCCCTCTGGGGCCAAGTGACGTTGGGGAGCTTGCTCACCATGGCGCCGCCGCACTCCGCGTGTTGTCCGTCCACCATTTTCGGCTTCACATTGAAGATCTTGAGCCATAATTCAAAGTGGGGGGGGGTTATGCGGAGGAACGCCTCACACACGACGATGAACGCCGAGATGTGGAGGAAGGAATTTGGGGCTAGAACATGGAAGTCTAGCCCATAGTAGAACATGAGCCCGCGGATGAAAGGGTGGAGAGGGAACCCTAGTCCGCGGAGAAAGTTGGGGATAAATACTACCCACTCATTGGATTCCGGAGTGGGGATGATCTGCTTTTTGGCAGGAAGCTAGTGGGCGATTTCCGCGGCCAGGTACCCCGCTTCCCGGAGTTCCTGATGTTCTCCTTCGTGACGGAGGAGGCCATCCACTTGCCTTGAGCGCCAGATCCGGACATGGCTGGAGTCTTTGCTGGGGACGGAAGGAATTGAACTCGGCTGCTGGAGCTCGAGGGCGGATGGGCTAAGGAGGAAGAAGGTGTGGGGTAAAAAGATGGGTCCTTATCTCCTTATAAAGGTAGTGAATATCAAGTGTCCCCCCATGAGCCTTAAAACTTGCCTATTCCCAAGGGGTCGCGCTAACGACACGGTTGTTTTACCCAAACCTGTATTGATGAGAATCCCATAATAAGGGGACACGATCTCTGCTTTGACAAACGTGTAAATAAGGACTGTGCCTCGAAATAGGAGGCAAGAGGCTGAAAAACGGTTTGAATTAATAATAAGGCCAGAACATAACGTCTCGTCAAAAAAACTGTCAGTAGACACGGTTTATTTTGTTTATGTATTTTGCCCTCGTGGTTTAGGGTTGTGACGGGTATACTGAGCCGAACATAGTTCTTTTGACCAACTGCTTTGCAGTATTCGGAGGAGGAACCCGCCTTGCAATGCCGAAGACAATCTGCGCGCCAGACACATCATCATGGAAGCCTTGTTCAGGGGCTACTGAGGGAGTCCTGGACTAGGGGGTCCCCGGGCGTCCGGGCTATGTGATATGGGCCGGACTGATGGGCCAAGAAGATACAAGATCGAAGGGCCTTCCCCCGTGTCCGGGTGGGACTCTTCTTTACGTGGATGGCAAGCTTGGCGTTCGGATGTGAAGATTCCTTTCTTTGTAAACCGACTATGTACAACCCTAGGTCCCTCCGGTGTCTATATAAACTGGAGGGTTTAGTCCGTAGAGGCAATCACAATCATACATGCTAGACATCTAGGGTTTAGCCATTACGATCTCGAGGTAGATCAACTCTTGTAACTCATATACTCATCAAAGTCAATCAAGTAGGAAGTAGGGTATTACCTCCATTAAGAGGTCCCGAACCTGAGTAAACATCGTGTCCCTGCCTCCTATTACCTTCGATCCTCAGACGCACAGTTCGGGACCCCCTACCCGAGATTGGCCGGTTTTGACACCAACAAAGACAAAGATTTGGTAGACCAGTTCTAGTTGTTGTGACAACTGTATGTCTGGTTAGGGAGGCTGCGATTTAACTCAAAAGACCGAGTCTTCACCTTATTCCCCTTGAGCTAAGGACTCCCAGTCCTCGCCCAATCACTCTGGTAAGTATTCAAGTTATACATCCAAACCTTCACAGACTATGTTCACCGGCGATCCACAATGACTCTTGGATGCTCAGAACGTGATGCCTAACCGGCTGGAGGATTCACCGTCCTCAAGTGTAACAAGTGTTCAGGTCATGCAGACAAAAAGACTTCAGTGATGCCGAACACTCTTTGGCCCTGGGTGTTTAGGTCTTTGTCCTCGCAAGGATCTCTCTCTCTCTCTCAAATGCTTCGGAGGTGGGTTGCTCTCAAATGACAAAAGCCGTGCATGAACTCTGAGCAGCCACCAATTTATGGTGTAGGGGTGGGATATTTATAGCCAAGAGGCAACCCGACCTAATTTGTCCGAAATGACCCTGGGTCACTAAGGAACTGAGACGTGTTCAATGGTCAGATTTCAAACAGACACGACAGCTTGACTTGGGCTACAAGTAAAGCTGACTCATCCAGCTCTTGATAAGATTTGCTCTCATTGTCTTCGCTTGAAGACATAGGATTTGGTTGAGCATCACATTAGTCACTCTGACTTTGTTCACTTGGACCCCACTTAACAGTACGGTGGTTCCTATGATTCAACAAATAAGAAAAGGAAGCTACGAAACAACTATGTCTTCGCACTCCATAGTCTTCACGTGAATGTCTTCTCATGTCACAACCTTCATTGTGAATATCTTCATAGGCCACCATTGTCTTCAATGTCTTCTCACATTTTTAGGGGTCATCTCTGGTAGGTAAAGCTAATCAATATGGGAATACTACCTGTGTTATCCTGCAATTCTCACAAACAAATTAGTCGCTCAACCAAGTTTGTCATCAATACTCCAAAACCAACTAGGGGTGGCACTAGATGCACTTACAACCCCCTAGCTGATAATTTGTCTAGGCTTGAAAATGTGCTTGATGACCCACTACCCATTGATGATAGTTTTCCTAATGATCATTTAGCTGCAATAAATGTTACAAATAGTACTCCTTGGTATGCTAACTTTGCTAATTACATTTTTGCTAAATATTTACCACCTAGCTTTACATACAACAAAAGAAAAAATTCTTCTATGATTTAAGACATTACTTTTGGGATGACCCAAATCTTTATAAAGGAGCAGATGGTATTTTTAGACGTTGTGTACCCGAGCATAAACAGGGACAAATCCTACAGAAATGTAACTCCAAGGCTTATGGAGGGCATCACGCTAGAGATAGAACTGCTCACAAGGTAGCAATCTGGATTTTATTGGCCTACTCTCTTCAAGGATGCCCGTAAGTTTGTCTCTTCTTGTGATGAATGTCAAAGAATAGGTAATATCGGTAAGCGTCAAGAAATGCCTATGAGTTATTCACTTGCTGTTGAACCATTTGATGTTTGGGGAATTGATTAAATGGGACCTTTTCCTTCCTCTAATGGGTATACACATATTTTGGTTGCTGTTGATTGTGTTACTAAATGGGTAGAATCTATTCCAACTAGTAGTGCTGATCACAATACCTCTATTAAAATGCTTAAGGAAGTTATTTTCCAAAGGTTTGGAGTCCCTAGATATTTAATCACTGATGGTGGTTCACACTTTATTCATGGTGCTTTCCGTAAGATGCTTGCTAAGTATGATGTTAACCATAGAATTGCATCACCCTATCATCCTTAGTCTAGTGGTCAAGTTGAACTTAGCAATAGAGAAATAAAATTATTTTTGCAAAAGACTGTTAATAGGTCCAGGAAGAATTGGTCTAAGAAATTAGATGATGCACTTTAGGCTTATAGAACAGCATATAAAAATCCTATGGGTATGTCTCCTTATAAAATGTTTATGGAAAAGCTTGTCATTTGCCTCTTGAGTTAGAACATAAAGCATATTGGGCAGTTAAAGAACTCAACTATGATTTCAAAATTGTTGGTGAAAAGAGGTTATTTGATATAAGATCCCTAGATGAATGGAGAACCCAAGCTTTTGAAAATGCAAAGTTACACAAGGAAAAAGTTAAAAGGTGGCATGACAAAAGAATTGAAAAGTGCGAGTTTAAAGTTGGAGAATATGTTCTTTTGTACAACTCCCATTTTAGATTTTTTGTAGGGAAGCTACTCTAGAAATGGGAAGGCCCATATGTCATCGAGGAGGTTTACCGGTCTGCAGCCATCAAAATAAATAACTCCAAAGGTACTAACCCGAAGGTTGTCAATGGGCAACGAATAAAGCATTATATCTCAGGTACGCCTATTAATGTTGAACGTAATATTATCAAACTTTGACACCGGAAGAGCACATAAAAGGGTCCTTTCGGAACACTCCATAATCGTGAAAATAAGGAAGTACGTGATACGGTAAGTAAACGGACTCCGAAAAATCTGCAAAAATATGTTTTGTTAGTTTTGGAATATTTTAGAATTTTGGAAATAAATAAACTCCCAGGTGAAGGAAATATGCCCTAGAGGCAATAATAAAGTTATTATTTATTTCCTTATATCATGATAAATGTTTATTATTCATGCTAGAATTGTATTAACCGGAAACATAATACATGTGTGAATACATAGACAAACAGAGTGTCACTAGTATGCCTCTACTAGACTAGCTCGTTAATCAAAGATGGTTATGTTTCCTAACCATGGACAAAGAGTTGTTATTTGATTAACGGGATCACATCATTAGGTGAATGATCTGATTGACATGACCCATTCCATTAGCTTAGCACCCGATCGTTTAGTATGTTGCTATTGCTTTCTTCATGACTTATACATGTTCCTATGACTATGAGATTATGCAACTCCCATTTGCTGGAGGAACACTTTGTGTGCTACCAAACGTCACAACATAAATGGGTGATTATAAAGGTGCTCTACAGGTGTCTCCAAAGGTACATGTTGGGTTGGCGTATTTCAAGATTAGGATTTGTCACTCCGATTGTCGGAGAGGTATCTCTGGGCCCTCTCGGTAATGCACATCACATAATCCTTGCAAGGATTGCAACTAATGAGTTAGTTGTGAGATGATGTATTACGGAACGAGTAAAGAGACTTGCCGGTAACGAGATTGAACTAGGTATTGAGATACCGACGATCGAATCTCGGGCAAGTAACATACCGATGACAAAGGGAACAACGTATGTTGTTATGCGGTCTGACTGATAAAAGATCTTCGTAGAATATTTAGGAGCCAATATGAGCATCCAGGTTCCGCTATTGGTTATTGACCGGAGACATGTCTCGGTCATGTCTACATTGTTCTCGAACCCGTAGGGTCCGCACGCTTAAGATTTCGATGACAGCTATATTATGAGTTTATGCATTTTGATGTACCGAAGTTTGTTCGGAGTCCCAGATGTGATCAAGGACAAGACGAGGAGTCTCGAAATGGTCGAGACATAAAGATTGATATATTGGAAGCCTATATTTGGATATCGGAAGTGTTCCGGGTGAAATTGGGATTTTACCGGAGTACCGGGAGGTTACCGGAACCCTCCAGGAGGTATATGGGCCTTAGTGGGCTTTAGTGTAAGAGAGGAGAGGTGGCCAGGGCTGGGCCACGCGCCCCTCCCCCCCTAGTCCGAATAGGACAAGGAGAGGCGGCCGGCGCCCCCCTTCCTTCTCTCTCTCCTCTTTCCCCCCTCCCGAATCCTATTCCAACTAGGAAAGGGGGGGGGGAATCCTACTCCCGGAGGGAGTAGGACTCCTCCTGGCGTGCCCTCTCCTGGCCGGCCGCACCCCCCCCTTTGAACCTTTATATACGAAGGCAGGGAGCACCCCTAGACACACAAGTTGATCCACGTGATCATATGCTTAGCCGTGTGCGGTGCCCCCTTCCACCATAGTCCTCGATAATATTGTAGCGGTGCTTAGGCGAAGCCCTGCGACAGTGGTACATCAAGATCGTCACCACGCCGTCGTGCTGACGGAACTCTTCCCCGACACTTTGCTGGATTGGAGTCCGGGGATCATCATCGAGCTGAACGTGTGCTAGAACTCGGAGGTGCCGTAGTTTCGGTGCTTGATCGGTCGGGCCGTGAAGACGTACGACTACATCAACCACGTTGTGCTAACGCTTCCGTTGTCGATCTACAAGGGTACGTAGATCACACTCTCCCCTCTCGTTGCTATGCATCACCATGATCTTGCGTGTGCGTAGGAAATTTTTTGAAATTACTACGTTCCCCAACAGTGGCATCCGTGCCTAGGTTTTATATGTTGATGTTATATGCACGTGTAGAACACAAGTGAGTTGTGGGCGATATAAGTCATACTGCTTACCAGCATGTCATCCTTTGGTTCGGCGGTATTGTTGGACGAAGCGGCCCGGACCGACATTACGCGTACGCTTACGCGAGACCGGTTCTCCCGACGTGCTTTGCACAAATGTGGCTAGCGGGTGTCAGTTTCTCCAACTTTAGTTGAACCGAGTGTGGCTACGCCCGGTCCTTGCGAAGGTTAAAACATCACCAACTTGACAAACTATCGTTGTGGTTTTGATGCGTAGGTAAGATTGGTTCTTGCTTAAGCCCGTAGCAGCCACGTAAAACTTGCAACAACAAAGTAGAGGACGTCTAACTTGTTTTTGCAGGGCATGTTGTGATGTGATATGGTCAAGACATGATGCTAAATTTTATTGTATGAGATGATCATGTTTTGTAATCGAGTTATCGGCAACTGGCAGGAGCCATATGGTTGTCACTTTATTGTATGCAATGCAACTGTACTGTAATGCTTTACTTTATCACTAAACGGAAGCGATAGTCGTGGAAGCATAAGATTGGCGAGACGACAATGATGCTACGATGATGATCAAGGTGTCGCGCCGGTGACGATGGTGATCATGATGGTACTTCGGAGATGGAGATCACAAGTACAAGAAGATGATGGCCATATCATATCACTTATATTGATTGCATGTGATGTTTATCTTTTATGCATCTTATCTTGCTTTGATTGACGGTAGCATTATAAGATGATCTCTCACTAATTATCAAGAAGTGTTCTCCCTGAGTATGCACCGTTGCGAAAGTTCTTCGTGCTGAGACACCACGTGATGATCGGGTGTGATAGGCTCTATGTTCAAATACAACGGGTGCAAAACAGTTGCACACGCGGAATACTCAGGTTATACTTGACGAGCCAAGCATATACAGATATGGCCTCGGAACACGGAGACCGAAAGATCGAGGGTGAATCATATAGCAAATATGATCAACATAGCGATGTTCACCAATGAAACTACTCCATCTCATGTGATGATCGGACATGGTTTAGTTGATTTGGATCATGTAATCACTTAGAGGATTAGAGGGATGTCTATCTAAGTGGGAGTTCTTAAGTAATATGATTAATTGAACCTAAATTTATCATGAACTTAGTACCTGATAGTATCTTGCTTATTTATGATTGTAGATAGATGGCCCGTGCTATTGTTCTGTTGAATTTTAATGCGTTCCTTGAGAAAGCAAAGTTGAAAGATGATGGTAGCAATTACACGGACTGGGTCCGTAACTTGAGGATTATCCTCATTGCTGCACAGAAGAATTACGTCCTGGAAGCACCGCTAGGTGCCAGGCCTGCTGCTGGAGCAACACCAGATGTTATGAATGTCTGGCAGAGCAAAGCTGATGACTACTCGATAGTTCAGTGTGCCATGCTTTACGGCTTAGAATCAGGACTTCAACGACGTTTTGAACGTCATGGAGCATATGAGATGTTCCAGGAGTTGAAGTTAATATTTCAAGCAAATGCTCGGATTGAGAGATATGAAGTCTCCAATAAGTTCTATAGATGCAAGATGGAGGAGAACAGTTCTGTCAGTGAGCATATACTCAAAATGTCTGGGTATAATAATCACTTGATTCAATTGGGAGTTAATCTTCCAGATGATTGCATCATCGATAGAATTCTCCAATCACTGCCACCAAGCTACAAGAGCTTCGTGATGAACTATAATATGCAAGGGATGAATAAGACTATTCCCAAACTCTTCGCAATGCTGAAAGTTGCGGAGGTAGAAATCAAGAAGGAGCATCAAGTGTTGATGGTCAACAAGACCACTAGTTTGAAGAAAAAGGGCAAAGGGAAGAAGAAGGGGAACTTCAAAAAGAACGGCAAGCAAGTTGCTACTCAAGAGAAGAAACCCAAACCTGGACCTAAGCCTGAAACTGAGTGCTTCTACTGCAAGCAGACTGGTCACTGGAAGCGGAACTGCCCCAAGTATTTGGCGGATAAGAAGGATGGCAAGGTGAACAAAGGTATATGTGATATACATGTTATTGATGTGTACCTTACTAATGCTCGCAGTAGCACCTGGGTATTTGATACTGGTTCTGTTGCTAATATTTGCAACTTGAAACAGGGACTACGGATTAAGCGAAGATTGGCTAAGGACGAGGTGACGATGCGCGTGGGAAACGGTTCCAAAGTCGATGTGATCGCAGTCGGCATGCTACCTCTACATCTACCTTCGGGATTAATATTAGACCTAAATAATTGTTATTTGGTGCCAGCGTTAAGCATGAACATTATATCTGGATCTTGTTTGATGCAAGCCGGTTATTCATTTAAATATGAGAATAATGGTTGTTCTATTTATATGAGTAATATCTTTTATGGTCATGCACCCTTAAAGAGTGGTCTATTTTTGATGAATCTCAATAGTAGTGACACACATATTCATAGTGTTGAAGCCAAAAGATGTAGAGTTAATAATGATAGTGCAACTTATTTGTGGCACTGCCGTTTAGGTCATATCGGTGTAAAGTGCATGAAGAAACTCCATACTGATGGACTTTTGGAACCACTTGATTATGAATCACTTGGTACTTGCGAACCGTGCCTCATGGGCAAGATGACTAAAACACCGTTCTCCGGTACTATGGAGAGAGCAACAGATTTGTTGGAAATCATACATACAGATGTATGTGGTCCGATGAATATTGAGGCTCGTGGCGGATATTGTTATTTTCTCACCTTCACAGATGACTTAAGCAGATATGGGTATATCTACTTAATGAAACACAAGTCTGAAACATTTGAAAAGTTCAAAGAATTTCAGAGTGAAGTAGAAATTCATCGTAACAAGAAAATAAAATTCCTACGATCTGATCATGGAGGAGAATATTTGAGTTACGAGTTTGGTGTACATTTGAAAAATTGTGGAATAGTTTCGCAACTCACGCCACCCGGAACACCACAGCGTAATGGTGTGTCCGATTGTCGTAATCGTACTTTACTAGATATGGTGCGATCTATGATGTCTCTTACTGATTTACCACTATCGTTTTGGGGATACGCTCTAGAGACGGCCGCATTCATGTTAAATAGGGCACCATCAAAATCCGTTGAGACGACGCCTTATGAACTGTGGTTTGGCAAGAAACCAAAGTTGTCGTTTCTGAAAGTTTGGGGCTGCGATGCTTATGTGAAAAAGCTTCAACCTGATAAGCTCGAACCCAAATCGGAGAAATGTGTCTTCATAGGATATCCAAAGGAAACTATTGGATACACCTTCTATCACAGATATGAAGGCAAGACTTTTGTTGCTAAGTTCGAAAACTTTCTAGAGAAGGAGTTTCTCTCGAAAGAAGTGAGTGGGAGGAAAGTAGAACTTGACGAGGTAACTGTACCTGCTCCCTTATTGGAAAGTAGTGCATCACAGAAAACTGTTTCTGTGACACCTACACCAGTTAGTGAGTAAGCTAATGATGATGATCATGAAACTTCAGAACAAGATACTACTGAACCTCGTAGATCAACCAGAGTGAGATCCGCGCCAGAGTGGTATGGTAATCCTATTCTGGAAGTCATGCTACTAGATCATGATGAACCTACGAACTATGAAGAAGCGATGGTGAGCCCAGATTCCGCAAAATGGCTTGAAGCCATGAAATCTGAGATGGGATCCATGTATGAGAACAAAGTATGGACTTTGGTTGACTTGCCCGATGATCGGCAAGCAATTGAGAATAAATGGATCTTCAAGAAGAAGACTGATGCTGACGGTAATATTACTGTCTAAAAAGCTCGACTTGTCGCAAAAGGTTTTCGGCAAGTTCAAGGGATTGACTACGATGAGACCTTCTCACCCGTAGCGATGCTTAAGTTCAAGGGATTGACTACTATGAGATTATGCAACTCCCGTTTGCCGGAGGAACACTTTGTGTGCTACCAAACGTCACAACGTAAATGGGTGATTATAAAGGTGCTCTACAGGTGTCTCCAAAGGTACATGTTGGGTTGGCGTATTTCGAGATTAGGATTTGTCACTCCGATTGTCGGAGAGGTATCTCTGGGCCCTCTTGGTAATGCACATCACATAAGCCTTACAAGCATTGCAACTAATGAGTTAGTTGCGAGATGATGTATTATGAAATGAGTAAAGAGACTTGCCAGTAACGAGATTGAACTAGGAATTGAGATACCGACGATCGAATCTCGGGCGAGTAACATACCGATGACAAAGGGAACAACGTATGTTGTTATGCGGTCTGACCGATAAAGATCTTCTTAGAATATGTAGGAGCCAATATGAGCATCCAGGTTCCGCTATTGGTTATTGACCGGAGACGTGTCTCGGTCATGTCTACATTGTTCTCGAACCCGTAGGGTCCGCACGCTTAAGGTTTCGATGACAGTTATATTATGAGTTTATGAGTTTTGATGTACCGAAGTTAGTTCGGAGTTCCGGATGTGATCACGAACATGATGAGGAGTCTTGAAATGGTCGAGACATAAAGATTGATATATTGGACGGCTATATTCGGACACCGGAAGTGTTCCGGGTGATTTCGGAGAAAACCGGAGAGCCGGAGGGTTACCGGAACCCCCCGGGAGAAGTAATGGGCGGGCCTTAGTGGAGAGAGAGAGAGGGGCTGCCAGAGGTGGGCCGCGCGCCTCCTCCCCCCTGGTCCGAATTGGACTAGGAGAGGGGGGCGGCCCCCCCTTTCCCTCTCCCTCCCCACTTCTTTCCCCCTCCTATTAGGAGTCTCTACTCCTACTAGGAGGAGGACTCCTCCTGGCACGCCTATAGGGGTCGGCCGGCCTCCTCCCCTTGCTCCTTTATATACGAGGGCAGGGGGCACCCCTAGACAAACAAGTTGATCTTCGTGATCGTTCCTTAGCCGTGTGCGGTGCCCCCCTCCACCATATTCCACCTCGGTCATATTGTAGCGGTTCTTAGGCAAAGCCCTGCGACGGTAGAACATCAAGATCGTCACCACGCCGTCGTGCTGACGGAACTCCTCCCCGGCGCTTTGCTGGATCGGAGCCCGGGGATCGTCATCGAGCTGAACATGTGCTAGAACTCGGAGGTGCCATAGTTTCGGTACTTGATCGGTCGGGCCGTGGAGACGTACGACTACATCAACCAAACGCTTCCGTTGTTGATCTACAAGGGTACGTAGATCACACTCTCCCCTCTCATTGCTATGCATCACCATGATCTTGCGTGTGCGTAGGAATTTTTTTGAAATTACTACGTTCCCCAACAGTGGCATCCGAGCCTAGGTTTTATATGTTGATGTTATATGCATGAGTAGAACACAAGTGAGTTGTGGGCGATATAAGTCATACTGCTTACCAGCATGTCATACTTTGGTTCGGCGATATTGTTGGACGAAGCGGCCCGGACCGACATTACGCGTACGCTTACGCGAGACCGGTTCTCCCGACGTGCTTTGCACATAGGTGGCTTGCGGGTGACAGTTTCTCCAACTTTAGTTGAACCGAGTGTGGCTATGCCCGGTCCTTGCGAAGGTTAAAATAGCACCAACTTGACAAACTATCGTTGTGGTTTTGATGCGTAGGTAAGATTGGTTCTTGCTTAAGCCCGTAGCAGACACATAAAACTTGCAACAACAAAGTAGAGGACGTCTAACTTGTTTTTGCAGGGCATGTTGTGATGTGATATGGTCAAGACATGATGCTAAATTTTATTGTATGAGATGATCATGTTTTGTAACCAAGTTATCGGCAACTAGCAGGAGCCATATGGTTGTCGCTTTATTGTATGCAATGCAACTGCGCTGTAATGCTTTACTTTATCACTAAACGGTAGCGATAGTCGTGGAAGCATAAGATTGGCGAGATGACAACGATGCTACGATGATGATCAAGGTGTCGCGCTGGTGACGATGGTGATAATGACGGTACTTCTGAGATGGAGATCACAAGGACAAGAAGATGATGGCCATATCATATCACTTATATTGATTGCATGTGATGTTTATCTTTTATGCATCTTATCTTGCTTTGATTGACGGTAGCATTATAAGATGATCTCTCACTAATTATCAAGACGTGTTCTCTCTGAGTATGCACCGTTGCGAAAGTTCTTCGTGCTGAGACACCACGTGATGATCGGGTGTGATAGGCTCTACGTTCAAATACAACGGGTGCAAAATAGTTGCACACATGGAATACTCAGGTTATACTTGACGAGCCAAGCATATACAAATATGGCCTCGGAACACGGAGACCGAAAGGTCGAGCGTGAATCATATAGTAGATATGATCAACATAGTGATGTTCACAAATGAAACTACTCCATCTCACGTGATGATCGGACATGGTTTAGTTGATTTGGGTCACGTAATCACTTAGAGGATTAGAGGGATGTCTATCTAAGTGGGAGTTCTTTAAGTAAATTAATTGAACCTAAATTTATCATGAAACCTAGTACCTGATGGTATCTTGCTTGTTTATGCTTGATTGTAGATAGATGGCTCGTGCTGTTGTTCCGTTGAATTTTAATGCGTTCCTTGAGAAAGCAAAGTTGAAAGATGATGGTAGCAATTACACGGACTGGGTCCGTAACTTGAGGATTATCCTCATTGCTGCACAGAAGAATTACATCCTGGAAGCACCGCTGGGTGCCAGGCCTGCTGCTGGAGCAACACCAGATGTTATGAACGTCTGGCAGAGCAAAGCTGATGACTACTCGATAGTTCAGTGTGCCATGCTTTACGGCTTAGAATCAGGACTTCAACGACGTTTTGAACGTCATGGAGCATATGAGATGTTTCAGGAGTTGAAGTTAATATTTCAAGCAAATGCCCGGATTGAGAGATATGAAGTCTCCAATAAGTTCTATAGCTGCAAGATGGAGGAGAAAAGTTCTGTCAGTGAGATATACTCAAAATGTCTGGGTATAATAATCACTTGATTCAATTGGGAGTTAATCTTCCAGATGATTGCGTCATTGACAGAATTCTGCAATCACTACCACCAAGCTACAAGAGCTTCGTGATGAACTATAATATGCAAGGGATGAATAAGACTATTCCCGAGCTCTTCGCAATGCTGAAAGCTGCGGAGGTAGAAATCAAGAAGGAGCATAAAGTGTTGATGGTCAACAAGACCACTAGTTTCAAGAAAAAGGGCAAAGGGAAGAAGAAGGGGAACTACAAAAAGAACAGCAAGCAAGTTGCTGCTCAAGAAAAGAAACCCAAACCTGGACCTAAGCCTGAAACTGAGTGCTTCTACTACAAGCAGACTGGTCACTGGAAGCAGAACTGCCTCAAGTATTTGGCGGATAAGAAGGATGGCAAGGTGAACAAAGGTATATGTGATATACATGTTACTGATGTGTACCTTACTAATGCTCGTAGTAGCACCTGGGTATTTGATACTGGTTATGTTGCTAATATTTGCAACTCGAAACAAGGACTACGGATTAAGCGAAGATTGGCTAAGGACGAGGTGACGATGCGCGTGGGAAACGGTTCCAAAGTCGATGTGATCGCAGTCGGCACGCGACCTCTACATCTACCTTCGGGATTAATATTAGACCTAAATAATTGTTATTTGGTGCCAGCGTTAAGCATGAACATTATATCTGGATCTTGTTTGATGCGAGATGGTTATTCATTTAAATCAGAGAATAATGGTTGTTCTATTTACATGAGTAATATCTTTTATGGTCATGCACCCTTAAAGAGTGGTCTATTCATATTAAATCTCGATAGTAGTGACACACATATTCATAGTGTTGAAACCAAAAGATGCAGAGTTGATAATGATAGTGCAACTTATTTGTGGCACTGCCGTTTAGGTCATATCGGTATAAAGCACATGAAGAAACTCCATACTGATGGGCTTTTGGAACCACTTGATTATGAATCACTTGGTACTTGCGAACCGTGCCTTATGGGTAAGATGACAAAAACACTGTTCTCAAGTACTATGGAGAGAGCAACAGATTTATTAGAAATCATACATACAGATGTATGTGGTCCGATGAATGTTGAGGCTCGTGGCGGATATCGTTATTTTCTCACCTTCACAGATGACTTAAGCAGATACGGGCATATCTACTTAATGAAACACAAGTCTGAAACGTTTGAAAAGTTCAAAGAATTTCAGAGTGAAGTTGAAAAATCATCGTAATAAGAAAATAAAATTCCTACGATCTGATCATGGAGGAGAATATTTGAGTTACGAGTTTGGTGTACATTTGAAACAATGTGGAATAGTTTCGCAACTCACGCCACCCGGAAAACCACAGTGTAATGGTGTGTCTGAACGTCGTAATCGTACTTTACTAGATATGGTACTATCTATGATGTCTCTTACTGATTTACCGCTATCGTTTTGGGGATACTCTGTAGAGACGGCTGCATTCACGTTAAATAGGGCACCATCAAAATCCGTTCAGACGACGCCTTATGAACTCTGGTTTGGCAAGAAACCAAAGTTGTCGTTTCTGAAAGTTTGGGGCTGCGATGCTTATGTGAAAAAGCTTCAACCTGATAAGCTCGAACCCAAATCGGAGAAATGTGTCTTCATAGGATATCCAAAGGAAACTATTGGATACACCTTCTATCACAGATCCGAAGGCAAGACTTTTGTTGCTAAATTTGGAAACTTTCTGGAGAAGGAGTTCCTCTCGAAAGAAGTGAGTGGGAGGAAAGTAGAACTTGACGAGGCAACTGTACCTACTCCCTTATTGGAAAGTAGTACATCATAGAAACCTGTTTCCGTGACACCTACACCAATTAGTGAAGAAGCTAATGATAATGATCATGAAACTTCAGAACAAGATACTACTGAACCTCGTAGATCAACCAGAGTGAGATCCGCGCCAGAGTGGTACGGTAATCCTATTCTGGAAGTCATGCTACTAGATCATGATGAACCTACGAACTATGAAGAAGCGATGGTGAGCCCAGATTCCGCAAAATGGCTTGAAGCCATGAAATCTGAGATGGGATCCATGTATGAGAACAAAGTATGGACTTTGGTTGACTTGCCCAATGATCGGCAAGCAATTGAGAATAAATGGATCTTCAAGAAGAAGACTGATGCTGACGGTAATATTACTGTCTACAAAGCTCGACTTGTCGCAAAAGGTTTCCGGCAAGTTCAAGGGATTGACTACGATGATACCTTCTCACCCGTAGCCATGCTTAAGTCTGTCCGAATCATGTTAGCAATTTCCGCATTTTATGATTATGAAATTTGGAAAATGGATGTCAAAACTGCATTCCTGAATGGATTTCGGGAAGAAGAGTTGTATATGATGCAACCAGAAGGTTTTGACGATCCAAAGGGAGCTAACAAAGTGTGCAAGCTCCAGCGATCCATTTATGGACTGGTGCAAGCCTCTCGGAGTTGGAATAAACGCTTTGATAATGTGATCAAAGCATTTGGTTTTATACAGACTTTTGGAGAAGCCTGTATTTACAAGAAAGTGAGTGGGAGCTCTGTAGCATTTCTGATATTATATGTGGATGACATATTACTAATTGGAAATGATATAGAATTTCTGGATAGCATAAAGGGATACTTGAATAAGAGTTTTTCAATGAAAGACCTCGGTGAAGCTGCTTACATATTAGGCATAAAGATCTATAGAGATAGATCAAGACGCGTAATTGGACTTTCACAAAGCACATACCTTGAAAAAGTTTTGAAGAAGTTCAAAATGGATCAAGCAAAGAAAGGGTTCTTGCCTGTGTTACAAGGTGTGAAGTTGAGTCAGACTCAATGCCCGACCACTGCAAAAGATAGAGAGAAAATGAAAGATGTTCCCTATGCTTCAGCCATAGGCTCTATCATGTATGCAATGCTGTGTACCAGACCTGATGTGTGCCTTGCTATAAGTCTAGCAGGGAGGTACCAAAGTAATCCACGAGTGGATCACTGGACAGCGGTCAAGAACATCCTGAAATACCTGAAAAGGACTAACGATATGTTTCTCGTTTATGGAGGTGACAAAGAGCTAATCGTAAGTGGTTACGTCGATGCGAGCTTTGACACTGATCCGGACGATTTTAAATCGCAAACCGCATACGTATTTACATTAAACGGTGGAGCTGTCAGTTGGTGCAGTTCTAAACAAAGCGTCGTGGCGGGATCTACGTGTGAAGCGGAATACATAGCTGCTTCGGAAGCAGTAAATGAAGGAGTCTGGATGAAGGAGTTCATATCCGATCTAGGTGTCATACCTAGTGCATCGGGTCCAATGAAAATCTTTTGTGACAATACTGGTGCAATTGCCTTGGCAACGGAATCCAGATTTCACAAGAGAACCAAGCACATCGAGAGACGCTTCAATTCCATCCGGGATCTAGTCCAGGTGGGAGACATAGAGATTTGCAAGATACATACGGATCTGAATGTAGCAGACCCGTTGACTAAGCCTCTTCCACGAGCAAAACATGATCAGCACCAAGGCTCCATGGGTGTTAGAATCATTACTATGTAATCTAGATTATTGACTCTAGTGCAAGTGGGAGACTGAAGGAAATATGCCCTAGAGGCAATAATAAAGTTATTATTTATTTCCTTATATCATGATAAATGTTTATTATTCATGCTAGAATTGTATTAACCGGAAACATAATACATGTGTGAATACATAGACAAACAGAGTGTCACTAGTATGCCTCTACTAGACTAGCTCGTTAATCAAAGATGGTTATGTTTCCTAACCATGGACAAAGAGTTGTTATTTGATTAACGGGATCACATCATTAGGTGAATGATCTGATTGACATGACCCATTCCATTAGCTTAGCACCTGATCGTTTAGTATGCTGCTATTGCTTTCTTCATGACTTATACATGTTCCTATGACTATGAGATTATGCAACTCCCGTTTGCCGGAGGAACACTTTGTGTGCCGGAGGAACACTCATTTGCCGGAGGATCTCTGGGCCCTCTCGGTAATGCACATCAGATAAGCCTTGCAAGGATTGCAACTAATGAGTTAGTTGTGAGATGATGTATTACGGAACGAGTAAAGAGACTTGCCGATAACGAGATTGAACTAGGTATTGAGATACCGACGATCGAATCTCGGGCAAGTAACATACCGATGACAAAGGGAACAACGTATGTTGTTATGCGGTCTGACCGATAAAAGATCTTCATAGAATATGTAGGAACCAATATGAGCATCCAGGTTCCGCTATTGGTTATTGACCGGAGACGTGTCTCGGTCATGTCTACATTGTTCTCGAACCCGTAGGGTCTGCACGCTTAAGGTTTCGATGACAGTTATATTATGAGTTTATGCATTTTGATGTACCGAAGTTTGTTTGGAGTCCCAGATGTGATCACGGACATGACGAGGAGTCTCGAAATGGTCGAGACATAAAGATTGATATATTGGAAGCCTATATTTGGATATCGGAAGTGTTGTGGGTGAAATCGGGATTTTACCGGAGTACCGGGAGGTTAACACAACCCCCCGGGAGGTATATGGGCCTTAGTGGGCTTTAGTGGAAGAGAGGAGAGGTGGCCAGGGCTGGGCCGCGGGCCCCTCCCCCCCTAGTCCGAATAGGACAAAGAGAGGGGGCCGGCGCCCCCCTTCTTCTCTCTCTCCTCTTTCCCCCCTCCCGAATCCTATTCCAACTAGGAAAGGGGGGGGGGATCCTACTCCCGGAGGCAGTAGGACTCTTCCTGGCGCGCCCTCTGCTAGCCGGCCGCACCCCCCCTTTGAACCTTTATATACGGAGGCAGGGAGCACCCCTAGACACACAAGTTGATCCATGTGATCATATTCTTAGCCGTGTGTGGTGCCCCCTTCCACCATAGTCCTCAATAATATTGTAGCGGTGCTTGGGCGAAGCCCTGCGATAGTGGTACATCAAGATTGTCACCACACCGTCATGCTGACGGAACTCTTCCCCGACACTTTGCTGGATTGGATTCCGGGGATCGTCATCGAGCTGAACGTGTGCTAGAACTCGGAGGTGCCGTAGTTTCGATGCTTGATCGGTCGGGCCATGAAGACGTACGACTACATCAACCACGTTGTGCTAACGCTTCCGTTGTCGGTCTACAAGGGTACGTAGATCACACTCTCCCCTCTCGTTGCTATGCATCACCATGATCTTGCGTGTGCGTAGGAAATTTTTCGAAATTACTACGTTCCCCAACACCAGGAAGCGTCCCCTGGTGGGCACAAGACACCAAGATACCTTTCGTACTCCATTTTTATACCATGTACTTGTTCTGCAAGATAGAAAATCTATATATACTTCCCGAACCTGTTGATCACTGTATTGTGGAGAAATCCTCTATTCTCTTTTCTTGCTGTTTTCTGTTAGATCTGTTAGGCCAGCCATCATGTCTTCTTATTCCTCCAACCACGTGGAAGATGATGCTTGGTTGATGAAGATCAAGCTGAAGAGAGAAGAGCCAGCGGGAGCTACCATAGGAGATGAGAGCAAGGAGATTACCATTGACTAGCCTCCGGTCTTCGAACAAGCACTGCCAGCTGACGAGGAGGAGGAAGATATCCTTAAACCTTACCTTTCTCATCTTACTCCTGCTGAGATTGAAGCCTTTCGCATCATTGAAATAGTTTGCATACAAAATAAGTATCTCACTCGCGAGAATATTTTGCATCAAGAGCACATCACCCATCTCAGGAGCGTCATTTGTCGATTGGAGAACCTTCTAATCCTTAAAGATAGGATTGCTTCATCACCACCATCATCTTCTTCACCACCAAAGGAGAACTGAGTATCGGGTATGGGCACTCCCCTTGGCTTCTACCAAGCTTGGGGGAGGTGCCCCGGTATCGTATCATCCCACTATCTTTTTGCTTTTACTTATTTTAGTTCGATCCTTTTGCTTTAGATGAATAAAAGTTTGGTTCGATCCTTTCTTCTTTGAGAGTTTGCTTAGTGATCTATCCTTGTATTCGTGTGCAAGTTATATAATAAATTAGTTTGAGTTTTTGCTTTCTTTACTTTTGTGTTGCAAATAAAGAACAGAAATAAGAAAGAAGGAAAAAGAGAAAGGAAATAAATGAAGAAAGGAAATAAATAATGAAAAGATTATATACTAATCCTATGGTAGGTTATAGCACCACATAAGGAAAAACATAAGTAGAAAATTTTATTAGAGATTGACAAACATAGCATTAGTCAATGATGCAACTCACGAAAGAATTAATAAGGGAGGAGAAGATTCACATATAGATATACTATCCTAGAAATCTTTTGTGATTGTGAGCCCTCATCAAAATATTATATGCCAAAATTGTTGACTTTGGACAAGGAAGACAACTTAATGGTTTATGTTTGTTTATATTCACATAGAAGTCATATTGTCATAGATCCTTTAACATGTGATGCTTGCCCCTATCTTTGCTAGCCAAAAATTCTGTACTAAGTAGAGATACTACTTGTGCATCCAAAAACCCTTAAACCCAAATCTTTTTCAAGTGTCCACCATACCTACCTAGGGGTTTAGCAAGATCCTTCAAGTAAGTTGTCATCGGTGCAAAAAGGCAATAAAAATTTCTTCTAGAAGTGTGAGATCATTTAGGGTAAGAGAAAATTGAGCGTTGTATGAACTTGGATGACAAAGAATAAAAGCGACAGGCTGCATAATAAAGGTTGTCATCTTAAGGGCAATACAACGTGACGTTCTCTTGCACTAAGGGATTCAGCATACAAACAAATAAGCGCATGGCAACCTCTGCTTCCTTCTGCGAAGGGCCTATCTTTTACTTTTATGCAAAGAGTCAAAGTTTTCCTCTCCGTTCCTTTTATTTTTCTCCTTCTGCAAGCATCATGTGGTGAGGAAAGATCTAGGCACATATGTCTAGTTGAGTATAGATAGCATGAGTTATTATTGTTGACATCACCCTTGTGGTGAGTATTTTGGGAGGCAAAATCTTAAGCCCCTACCTTTCTATCTGTGCGGTTGAAACATTTTGTTCATGGGTACAAGATGAGTGTTAGCAATCATAGAAGACTATATGATGGTTGCGTATGTCGACTTGCCTAAAGGCTCCGACACGTGACCCTTTCTGAAAAGATGATGAATTGTAGTTGCAAAGTTGACTGAGAACATAGTTTGTTGGTTTCTAATAGAGTTTTTGCTTTATACTTCGATTGTGTGATGAACTATTACTTATTCATCAGAAGTATATGATAAAAGTTTTTTTGATAAAAGTCGTATGTTTTAATTTTGTTTCTGTTATAATAATCAACATGATGCTTCTATGTCCGTATTTTGTTTTTATTGACACCTCTCTCTCAAAGCATGTGGACATATTTTTCGATTTTGGTTTTCGCTTGAGGACAAGCGAGGTCTAAGCTTGGGGGAGCTGATACGTCCATTTTGCATCATGTTTTCTTACTGTTATTTATAATGTTTTTATCCATAATAATGCTTTGGAGTAATTTTAATGCCTTTCCTCTCATAATTTGCAAGGAACACACCAAGAGGGAGAATTCCAACAGCTAGAAATCTGGACCTGGAAAAGCTACGTCAGGCCACCTATTCTGCACAACTCCAAATGAGCTGAAACTTTACGGAGATGTTTTATGGATTATTTGAGAAATACTAGAGCTAATAAACACCAGAGGGGGGCCACCAGGTGGGCACAACCCACCTGGGCGCGCTAGGCCCCCCCCCAAGCCCTCCCTGGTGGGTTGTGGCCTCCTCGGCCCACCTCCGGTGCCCATCTTCTGGTATATAAGTCGTTTTGACCTAGAAACAATAAGAGGAGGACTTTCGGGATGAAGCGCTGCCGCCTCGAGGTGGAACTTCAATCTTGTTTTGGGGAGGGCAATCTTCATCAACATCTTCAACAACACCATCTTCTCTCAAACTCTAGTTCATCTCTTGTGTTCAATCTTGTTACCGGAACTATGGATTGGTACTTGTGGGTGACTAGTAGTGTTGATTACATCTTGTAGTTGATTGCTATATGGTTTATTTGGTGGAAGATTATATGTTCAGATCCATTATGCTATTTAATACTCCTCTGATCATGAACATTTTTATCATTTGTGAGTAGTCACTTTTGTTCTTGAGGTCACGGGAGAAATCATGTTGCAAGTAATCATGTGAACTTGATATGTGTGTGATATTTTGATAGTATGTATGTTGTTATTCCCTTGGTGGTGTCATGTGAACGTCGACTACATGACACTTCACCATATTTGGGCCTAAGGGAATGCATTGTGGAGTAGCAATTAGATGGTGGGTTGCGAGAGTGACAGAAGCTTAAACCCCAGTTTATGCGCTATTTCATAAGGGACCGATTGGATCCAAAAGTTTAATGCTATTGTTAGAATTTATTCTTAATACTTTTCTCGTAGTTGCGGATGCTTGCGGGAGGGTTAATCATAAGTAGGAGGTTTGTTCAAGTAAGAACAACACCTAAGCACCGGTCCACCCACATATCAAATTATCAAAGTAGTGAACACAAATCAAACCAACATGATGGAAGTGACTAGAAGAAATTCCCGTGTACCCTCAGGAACACTTTGCTTATCATAAGAGACCGTTTTGGCCCGTCCTTTGCCTCAAAAGGATTGTGTCGACGTCCTAGGAACGGGGGTCCCCAGACTTGCCTGCCTGCGGCCCACGGCGTGGCTGGGCTGGCAGGTCTATACGTTCCATCTTCATCGACAAGGCATTCAAGACCCTCGCGAGGGGCCAAGCCTCGCGAGGCGGATGATGCAAGACCTCCTCAGGAGCGGCCTCGCTAGGCAGGCTCACGAGGGGCAGAGATATCAAGGCAGGGCATACCTCGCGAGGTCCTCATGACGTGAGCCATGACGATCGAGACCAGGCGGGCGCCAGCGCGCGCAGTGTCCTTGTTTCCTCTTTGGTGCCAAGGAGGCAAGCGCAGGCGCAGAGTACCGAGGCATCAAGCAAAGGTTTCCATATAGGTGCAACGAGACCAAGACTAGAAGGACGGAAGGACGGAGGTCACCATGGAGCCCAAGACGGCGTCATCACCAAATCCTTTGGCAGGGGAAGACCACCTTTTGTCAGGATAACTTGTACTAGCTGTCCCCTTTCGAATCGGCCGTTGTTGGCTCCCTTCCTGCTCAATATTTGGGGAGAGGACCAGGGCCTATATAAGTAGAACTAGCCACCAGAGATAGAGGGAGGAAACGAAAGAGAGAGAAAAGAGGGAGATGAGAGAGGATGGACCTAATCACAAGACGGGACAAGGGGACCTGAGCAGATCCAAGATCATCCCACCCACACAAGTTCACCAAGCACAAGAGCACCTCTGTAACGCCCCGAGACCGATGTGCCAGGTGTCCTCCAGTTATTCATTGTTGTTGCCTTGTCATTGCTTGCGTGTCATGCATTGCATAGCATGTCATCATGTGCATTTCATTTGCATACATGTTCGTCTCATGCATCTGAGCATTTTCCCCGTTGTCCATTTGGCAATCCGGCGCTCCTATGTCCTCCGGTGTCCCTCTCTACCTCTTTTCGTGTGCGCGTGTTAAACGTTTTCAGATTGGACCGAGAGTTGTCATGCGACCTTGGTTTACTACCGGTAGACCGCCTGTCAAGTTTCATGCCATTTGGACTTCGTTTGATACTCCAATGGTTAACCGAGGGACCGAAAAGGCCTCGTGTGTGTTGCAGCCCAACACCTCTCCAAAGTGGCCCAAAACCCACCTAAACCTCCTCCATCATCTCGGTCATTCGATCATGACCGCGTGGCTGCAAACCGCACCTCATTTGGACTCCCGTAGCTCCCTCTACCTATAAACATGTGCTCTCCTCCGAAATTCTCGCGCAGTTAAAACCCTAAAAATTCCCCTCGTGCCGCCGGACGTTTCTTCCTCCCGCACCGGACATGTCCGCCGTCTCAGCCACCTCACTCTGGCCAATCCGGAGGTGACAACTCAGCGTCGCCGCCTCTCTCCTCCACTCACAGGCCGCCACCTGTCCCATGCCTCGTCTCCACCGCATCGGCCCGCCGGGCCCATCGCGGACCCGCCCGGCTAGGTCGCCGCGCGCCGCCGCCCGTCTCTTCCCGCGCGCCGTGCACCGCCCGCTCCACTGAGCGACGCCACCAGCTCCGGCCCCGACCTTGCCTTCGACCAGTGCCTCCCTGCGCCCGAGGTTCGCCGCCCCACCGCCTCTCCGGCACAGTCCCGCCGACGACCGGAGCTCTCGACGCCGCCTGACTCCACTGCCACCGGGGATGGATCCGGCAGCCCCTGATCCGTCTGGATCCGGCCGGTCCCTGCCCAACCTTACCTTGGCTCCGCCGCCTCGCCATCGTCGCCGGGCACCGCCGTTGCTGGCTCCCTCGATCCAGGAGGGATCGAGGAGGACGACGATGCCGGCTGTGTTGACCGCGCACGCGCCTATTGTGGGCCTCCACGCGGCCGATCTCCATCCAAGGCCAACACCCCTGTAGCGCCGGCCCGCCTCACCACCGATTCGGCCCAAGCGCCCGTTGACCCTGTTCACCGAGGTCTATTTTTTCGTCTAAGTCCCAGATCTGCTATATTGTTATGCCTCCTTCATCATGTCATAACTATGCATCCGTAGCTCCGATTCGCGCGTGTAGCGTATCAAAATGTTCTTCTCGATGAGTACATCATTTCATCGCATTGCATCATTTTCATTTGAGCTCATCTTGATGCCCGAAATGTTGTTGGAAGAGGGCTATGTGATGATTATTTTAGATCTGTTTCAGCAAATGGCATTTTGTCATTTTTGCCATGTTTAATGTGTGCATGCTATGATCCTGAGCTCTACATGTGTTTTGTAGAATGCCATGCCATCTTTACAAGGGTGTATGCCATGTATTTTTGTTATCTATGTGGTGACTAGCACAAGCATGCAAAGTAGCTTACTCAATGATGCTGATTTCAGGGACTTAGAATTTCACTAAGTCCTTGCCCTGTTATTGTTTTTATGCCATATGTTCATGTTGTTTCCTAATGATCCGTGCCTCTTTTGAGCATGATCAGTAAGGATGTTTTGTAGATATTGTGGTTCTCTATCCATCCATGTCTTTGTTTGCAATTATGGAGCACCCTAGCTTGAGTCAATCGAGTTCTAATTTTGCTATAAAATGTTCCTGGCAGATTGTTAACATGTTTAGCGATTTTGCCGAGGTTGTTGTTATTGATTCGTGCATGCTATGTTGTTGTTATTGCCATGTCTAGATTCTATGCCATGTCTTCTTGATGGATTGTGTGAAGATTACCTCACTTGCGACATTGCTTACAATGCGGTTATGCCTCTAAGTCGTGCTTCGACACGTGGGAGATATAGCCGCATCGTGGGCGTTACAAGTTGGTAATCAGAGCCTTCCCCGACTTAGGAGCCCCCTACTTGATCGAATCGTTGGCGTTGTTGAGTCTAGGAAAATGTTTTGAGTCTTATAGGATTATATATATGGGAGAGTAGGATTCTTTTTACTCCTCAGTCCCTTCGTCGCTTTGGTAAGGCAGCCTGACGTAGAGTTTTAACTCTTCTCTTCTCAAATTTCACTAAAAAAATTTAGGATCACGCGGGTATCTTGGAATCGTTTCGATGGTTTTGTGATGAGAACGTTGTTCTTGGTGCCTCCTGACATTTAGGGGTTGTGGCAGTGTCTCGGGGAGTTGAGCTCCGAGGTGTTGTCATCACAATTTTATCATTGAGATTTTGGAATACTTGAGTTTCACCGACATCGAAAATCTCTTTTATGCAGTTGTTGGTGAGATAACCTCGACGCCACCCAGTACTAGGGCGGGAGTTCGGGAGTATTGCCATAACTTGTATAATAGATGCTTTTCGAAGGTTGAGGTAAATGATTTCCGAAGGTTTCTTGGTTATGTGTTGAAGGATGGATACAGCTGGATGTAGGATTTGCTAGTTTTGGGTGAGATATTATGCTTCCCCTGTATCCCCAAAACCTGATTGCATAACCGGAAAGTTTCGGGAGTTTATAAGGGGAATTCAAGTAGCTCTTAGGATATCTTTCCGACAGATGTATGCTATGATATTGGGGTTCGACGTCTAGTGGTCCGCCTATTCATGGTTTATTTTACAGTGGTCTCGTTGTGTCTTAAAGAGTCCTTGGCTATGCCGACTCGGGGACGCTTCGTATGTCATGTGCGCTGCCTTGTACATGATGGTGATGTACGATCGAGCCCGTGTAGTCCCCAGCACGAAAACTTCAGACGAAATCTCTATGATATGTTTGTTCCGGCTTATTCTACAAGCCAATCCTTTGTTTTGTTTTTGAGCTGTGGTATTCGAGTTGCTTCAAAGTCAAATATGGATTCCATACCTTCCCCAAGCGGTGTTCTCATGTGTCTATGTGAATACTAATCCTTCTGGATAATCAAGATTGTCATGACAATCCTTTTCAACTGGTGTATTTCTCTTCAAGTGGATCCGATCAACATCCACAAGATCAACTCAAGTTTTCTCAATGGTGTTTGTTTCATCCATCTCCAAGTTGCTTTTGTTTTTCCCTCCCTCCCTCCCTTGTTTTTCTCTGAGGACTCATATATCTCAATCAAGTATCATTTTATTGATGTGAAGTCTCTTCTTTCTTTCCTTTCAATGTTCTTACCCGGTGTTTCCCACGAAGGTTCTAACGGAGCTTCTAGTTCATCATTATTCGTTCTTTCTCTTCTCCGGTGGGTCAAATTCAAACTTTTGGTGTTGTTCATATCCCTTTTCCTCATTTCATATGTTTTCACATGCCGGTGCACCTCTTAATCATTCCCCTCTCGCTATTCATTTGTTCCGGAGTGCCAAAGATATCTCAGAAGGCTCGTCTTGTCATTCAAGACCCGTTCAACTTATCTCGAGGTTGTTATCTCATTCAAGCCGTTTAATTCAACCGGTGCAATCTCCTTTTTCTAGCAATCGTTCAACGGTGTATCTTTTGAGTGGGCCCTAACCCACAGGTCTTTTCCGGGATCTTACCTGAATCTTCTATTATTCCTGGATTTACTCCCAAATTCTTTTCGAAGTTTGATGTAAGAATGATTATCATCAGTCTTATGTTTTTCTCCAAGATCTTTCAAATTCTTTTCATCGTTGGCTCAACCTTTCCATTCTTCATTCCGGCGTATCTCAACAATTCATGGTGGTGTTTCTCATCATCATTCTCGGATTTTGAAGACCGAAGAAGATTTTTCCGCTAAATCTTGATCCTTTCTCTTCAAGAGTCTTGGCTCTAGCTTCGTGCCATCCTCTCATAATTGGTTTTGATTGTGAGAATTATTTTCACCCACCCGGAGCATTTCATGAGTTGTTTCCATTTATTTCCTCCGAAGGCCATCTTTTCAAATAATATTCATTCTCAGTTTTCAGCTATCATTCTCCAAATCTTACCGGTGCATCATTCAAATATTCTCTAATCAATTCATGATCTCTCCGTTCCCTTGTATCTAAATTGTCTCAAGTAACTTTGTTCATTTCACAATTCTCACCCGGTGATTCATCCTTTTACTTTGTTCATTTTCAATTCTTACGGTGGTTCGTCAAGAGATCTCTTCTTCGTTACATATCAAGTCACTCGCTCTTTCCAATCCCATCGCTGGTTTCGTGAAGACATTCTGAAGTTTATGTTATATCTCCCTTAATCTTTTATGAGAATAAGTAATTTGTCAAATCTGTTGATTTTCATCAATTTAATTGGTGAAGGATAAGCATAATGTAATTCTTATTCTTGTTTCATCGAGTGAACTCAATTCCCTATTCTGGAGGCTCATCAAATTCCTGATTTCAATTGTTTCATCTTCTCTTTTTCCCAGAGTTCCAACCTTTTTCAACTATTTCACCACGAAGATCCACCTAAGTCATTACAAGGATTCACCTTGTGTTTTCAACTTCTCTTTCTTTTCGTTTGATCATTCCTTTGTTTACCAGAGATCTTCATGAAGGTTCTACATGGTGGTCCTTCAAGGATTTAATTCCTTCTCCAAGTTTTCATCGAGATTCTTTTTAAGGAGCTTAAGCATTTTTCATCTTGCAATCCGGAGTGCAATTCTTTCTACCGTATCATTGGAGGTGGTATTATGTCATTCTTGATAATTTGAGTTCATGTTTCATGATTCACATGTTGTTGAGAGTGAGGTATCTTATATCCATCAACCTCTTCGTTGGAGTTATCTTGGGTTATATTTCACCTAAAGCTTTCCCTAAGGATTGCTGCTATTAATGGTGATAATATATGATCCAACTTCTTCATCTATCCTCCCGGTGAAATAAGTTTCTCATCTCCTTGTTTATGTCAATTCAATCTGTTGGTTTCCGCTAGTGGCAGAATTTCACCTCAGTTTTGAGATGTTCTCAATAATCCCACTTAAAGCTTATCCTTTCGTTGTTGTTAATTCAACAACTCTGTTCTAGCATTTGTTGTAAGCGTACTCTCTCAAGATCTTGTTTCCCTTCATTCATTTCATTCCATTCTTACTTTTGTTCCGGAGGCATTGTGATGTTGCTCTCTTCAACCCATCTTCTTGTTTTATCAAGATCGTGTTCTATATGTTGTTCCGTTTCCAGTTGATCAGTAGTGGAGCCCAGTTGGGGTCGATCAGGGATCTGTGTAGCATTTGGGGCAGTCTTCTTTTATTTTGGTTCCGTAGTCGGACCTTGATTGTATCTGGTTGATGGTTCTACATGTTATGTCAGGATCGTGTTCTTTTCTTGGTTTATCCATTTAACCGTAGTGTTGTGTCCCTTTGCTCAAGCTTTTTCATTTTGTCAAGTCTTTCATTCTCTTTTCAACCAAAGTGCTACCCAAATCGGTTCTTTCTTTTCCTCTTTCTTAACGGAGTGCTTTCAACTCCGTTCATCTCCATTGTATTCTTTTCTCGAAATGGCTTAACCTTTTTATAAGGTTCTTTGGTTTCAGTCGTTTGTCAAAGGAGCAACCTAGCTTTACCTCTCCTCTTTCTCTTCCGTTGTCCCTCCGGTGCCATTCTAGATCTCGGGACGAGATCCTCTCGTAGTGGTGGAGTGTTGTAACGCCCCGAGACCGATGTGCCAGGTGTCCTCCAGTTATTCGCTGTTGTTGCCTTGTCATTTCTTGTGTGTCATGCATTGCATATCATGTCATCATGTGCATTTCATTTGCATACATGTTCGTCTCATGCATCCGAGCATTTCCCCATTGTCCGTTTTGCAATCCGACGCTCCTATGTCCTCCGGTGTCCCTTTCTACCTCTTTTCGTGTGCGCGTGTTAAACGTTTTCAGATTGGACCAAGACTTGTCATGCGACCTTGGTTTACTACCGGTAGACCGCCTGTCAAGTTTCGTGCCATTTGGACTTCGTTTGATACTCCAACGGTTAACCGAGGGACCAAAAAGGCCTTGTGTGTGTTGCAGCCCAACACCTCTCCAAAGTGTCCCAAAACCCACCTAAACCTCCTCCATCATCTCGGTCGTTCGATCACGATCGCGTGGCCACAAACCGCACCTCATTTGGACTCTCCTAGCTCCCTCTACCTATAAATATGTGCTCTCCTCCGAAATTCTCGCGCAGTTGAAACCCTAAAAATTCCCCTCGCGTCGCCAGACGTTTCTTCCCCCTGCACCGGACATGTCCGCCGCCTAAGCCACCTCACTCCGGCCAATCCGGAGGCAATAACTCAGCGTCGCCGCCTCTCTCCTCCACTCCCAGGCCGCCACTTGTCCCGCGCCTCGTCTCCTCCGCGCCGGCTCGCCGGGCCCATCGGGGACCCGCCCGGCCCGGTCGCCGCGCGCCGCCACCCGTCTCTTCTCGCGCGCCGCCCGCTCCGCCGAGCACCGCCACCAGCTCCGGCCCCGACCTCGCTGTCGACCAGTGCCTCCCTGCGCCCGAGGTTCGCCGCCCCGCCGCCTCTCCGGCACAGCCCGGCCGCCGACCGGAGCTCTCGATGCTGCCCGACTCCACTGCCTCCGGGGATGGATCCGGCAGCCCCTGATCCGTCTGGACCCAGCCGGTCCCCGCCCCGCCTCACCTTGGCTCCGCCGCCTCTCCATCATCACCGGGCACCACCGTCTCTTGCTCCCTCGATCCAGGAGGGATCGAGGAGGACGACGATGCCGGCTGCGTTGACCGTGCACGTGCCTACCGTGGGCCTCCCCGCGGCCCATCTCCGTCCGAGGCCAACACACCTCCAGCTCCGGCCCGCCTCACTGCCGATTCGTCCCAAGCGCCCGTTGACCCTGTTCACCGAGGTCTATTTTTTCGTCTAAGTCCCAGATCTGCTATATTTTTATGCCTCCTTCATCTTGTCATAACTCTGCATCCATAGCTCCGATTCACGCGTGTAGCATATCAAAATGTTCTTCTCGATGAGTACATCATTTCATCTCATTGCATAATTTTCATTTGAGCTCATCTTGATGCCCGAAATGCTGTTGGAAGAGGGCTATGTGATGATTATTTCAGATCTGTTTCAGCAAATGGCCTTTTGTCATTTTTGCCATGTTTAATGTGTGCATGCTATGATCCTGAGATCTACATGTGTTTTGTTGAATGCCATGCCATCTTTACAATGGTGTATGCCATGTATTTTTGTGATCTATGTGGTGACTAGCACAAGCATGCAAAGTAGCTTACTCAATGATGCTGATTTCAGGGACTTAGAATTTCACTAAGTCCTTGCCCTGTTATTGTTTTTTTGTCATATGTTCATGTTGTTTCCTAGTGATCCGTGCCTCTTTTGAGCATGATCAGTAAGGATGTTTTGTAGATATTTTGGTGCTCTATCCATCCATGTCTTTGTTTGCAATTATGGAGCACCCTAGCTTGAGTCAATCGAGCTCTACTTTTGCTATAAAATGTTCCTGGCAGATTGTTAACATGTTTAGCGATTTTGCCGAGGTTGTTGTTATTGATCCGCGCATGCTATGTTGTTGTTCTTGCCATGTCTAGCTTCTATGCCATGTCTTCTTGATGGGTTGTGTGAAGATTACCTCACTTGCGACATTGCTTACAATGCGGTAATGCATCTAAGTCGTGCTTCGACACGTGGGAGATATAGCCGCATCGTGGGCGTTACAAGTTGGTAATCAGAGCCTTCCCCGACTTAGGAGCCCCCTACTTGATCGAATCGTTGGCGTTGTTGAGTCTAGAAAAATGTTTTGAGTCTTATAGGATTATATATATGGGAGAGTAGGATTCTTTTTACTCCTCAGTCCCTTCGTCGCTCTGGTAAGGCAGCCTGACGTAGAGTTTTAACTCTTCTCTTCTCAAATTTCACTAAAAAAATTAGGATCACGCGGGTATCTTGGAATCGTTTCGATGGTTTTGTGATGAGAACGTTGTTCTTGGTGCCTCCTAACATTTAGGGGTTGTGGCAGTGTCTCGAGGAGTTGAGCTCTGAGGTGTTGTCGTCACAATTTTATCGTTGAGATTTTGGAATACCTGAGTTTCGCCGACATCGAAAATCTCTTTTATGCAGTTGTTGGTGAGATAACCTCGACGCCACCCAGTACTGGGGCGGGAGTTCGGGAGTATTGCCATAACTTGTATAACTGATGCTTTCAAAGGTTGAGGTAAATGATTTCCGAAGGTTTCTTGGTTATGTGTTGAAGGATGGATACAGTTGGATGTAGGATTTGCTAGTTTTGGGTGAGATATTATGCTTCCCCTGTATCCCCAACACCTGGTTGCATAACCGGAAAGTTTCGGGAGTTTATAAGGGGAATTCAAGTAGCTCTTAGGATATCTTTCCGACAGATGTATGATATGATATTGGGGTTCGACGTCTAGTGGTCCGCCTATTCACGGTTGATTTTACAGTGGTCTCGTTGTGTCTTAAAGAGTCCTTGGCTATGCCGACTCGGAGACGCTTCGTATGTCATGTGCACTGCCTTGTACATGATGGTGCTATACGATCGAGCCCGTGTAGTCCCCACCACGAAAACTTTGGACGAAATATCTATCATATGTTTGTTCCGGCTTATTCTACAAGCCAATCCTTTGTTTTGTTTTTGAGCTGTGGTATTCGAGTTGCTTCAAAGTCAAATATGGATTCCATACCATCGCCAAGCGGTGTTCTCATGTGTCTATGTGAATACTAATCCTTCTGGATAATCGAGATTGTCATGACAATCCTTTTCAACCGGCGTATTTCTCTTCAAGTGGATCCGATCAACATCCGCAAGATCAACTCAAGTTTTCTCAATGGTGTTTGTTTCATCCATCTCCAAGTTGCTTTTGTTTTTCCCGCCCTCCCTCCCTTGTTTTTCTCCGAGGACTCATATATCTCAATCAAGTATCATTTTATTGATGTGAAGTCTCTTCTTTCTTTCCTTTCAATGTTCTTACCCGGTGTTTCCCACGAAGATTCTAACGGAGCTTCTAGTTCATCATTATTCGTTCTTTTTCTTCTCCGGTGGGTCGAATTCAAACTTTTGGTGTTGTTCATATCCCTTTTCCTCATTTCATATATTTTCACATGCTGGTGCACCTCTTAATCATTCCCCTCTCGCTATTCATTTGTTCCGGAGTGTTGAAGATATCTCAGAAGGCTCGTCTTGTCATTGAAGACCCGTTCAACTTATCTCGAGGTTGTTATCTCATTCAAGCCATTTAATTCAACCGGTGCAATCTCCTTTTTCTAGCAATCATTCAACGGTGTATCTTTTGAGTGGGCCCTAACCCACAGGTCTTTTCCAGGATCTTACCTGAATCTTCTATTATTCCCGGATTTACTCCCAAATTCTTTTTGAAGTTTGACGTAAGAATAATTATCATCAGTCTTATGTTTTTCTCCAAGATCTTTAAAATTCTTTTCATCGTTGGCTCAACCTTTCCATTCTTCATTCCAGCGTATCTCAACAATTCATGGTGGTGTTTCTCGTTGTCATTCTCGGATTTTGAAGACCGAAGAAGATTTTTCCTCTAAATCTTGCTCCTTTCTCTTCAAGAGTCATGGCTCTAGCTTAGTGCCATCCTCTCATAATTGGTTTTCATTGTGAGAATTATTTTCACCCACCTGGAGCATTTCATGAGTTGTTTCCATTTATTTCCTCCGAAGGCCATCTTTTCAAATAATATTCATTCTCAGTTTTCAGCTATCATTCTCCAAATCTTACCGGTGCATCATTAAAATATTCTCTAATCAATTCATGATCTCTCCGTTCCCTTGTATCTAAATTGTCTCAAGTAACTTCGTTCATTTCACAATTCTTACCCGGTGATTCATCCTTTTACTTCGTTCATTTTCAATTCTTACGGTGGTTCGTCAAGAGATCTCTTCTTCGTTACGTATCAAGCCACTCGTTCTTTTCAATCCCATCGCTGGTTTCGTGAAGACATTCTCAAGTTTATGTTATATCTCCCTTAATCTTTTACGAGAATAAGTATTTTGTCAAATCCGTTGATTGTCATCAATTTAATTGGTGAAGGATAAGCATAATGTAATTCTTATTCTTGTTTCATCAAGTGAACTCAATTCCCTATTCCGGAGGCTCATCAAATTCCTGATTTCAATTGTTTCATCTTCTCTTTTTCCCAGAGTTCCAACCTTTTTCAACTATTTCACCACGAAGATCCATCTAAGTCATTACAAGGATTCACCTTGTGTTTTCAACTTCTCTTTCTTTTCGTTTGATCATTCCTTTGTTTACCGGAGTTCTTCATGAAGGTTCTACATGGTGGTCCTTCAAGGATTTAATTCCTTCTCCAAGTTTTCATCGAGATTCTTTTTAAGGAGCTCAAGCATTTTTCATCTTGCAATCCGGAGTGCAATTCTTTCTACCATATCATTGGAGGTGGTATTATGTCATTCTTGATAATTTGAGTTAATGTTTCATGATTCACATGTTGTTAAGAATGAGGTATCTTAAATCCATAAACCTCTTCGTTGGAGTTATCTTGGGTTATATTTCACCTAAAGCTTTCCCTAAGGATTGCTGCTATTAATGGTGATAATATATGATCCAAGTTCTTCATCTATCCTCCCGGTGAAATAAGTTTCTCGTCTCCTTGTTTATGTCAATTCAATCTGTTGTTTTCCGCTAGTGGCAGAATTTCACCTCAGTTTTGAGATGTTCTCAACAAGCCCACTTAAATCTTATCCTTTCGTTGTTGTTAATTCAACAACTCTGTTCTAGCATTTGTTGTAAGCGTGCTCTCTCAAGATCTTGTTTCCCTTCGTTCATTTCATTCCATTCTTACTTTTGTTCCGGAGGCATTGTGATGTTGCTCTCTTCAACCCATCTTCTTGTTTTGTCAAGATCGTGTTCTTTATGTTGTTCCGTTTTCTAGTTGATCAGTAGTGGAGCCCAATCGGGGTCGATCGGGGATCTGTGTAGCATTTGGGGTAGTCTTCTTTTATTTTGGTTCCATAGTCGGACCTTGATTGTATCTGGTTGATGGTTCTACATGTTGTGTCAGGATCGTGTTCTTTTCTTGGTTTATCCATTTAACCAGAGTGTTGTGTCCCTTTGCTCAAGCTTTTTCATTTATCAAGTCTTTCATTCTCTTTTCAACCGACATGCTACCCAAATCGGTTCTTTCTTTTCCTCTTTCTTAACGGAGTGCTTTAAACTTCGTTCACCTCCGTTGTATTCTTTTCTCGAAATGGCTTAACCTTTTTTTTAAGGTTCTTTGGTTTCACTCGTTTGTCAAAGGAGCAACTTAGCTTTACCTCTCCTCTTTCTCTTCCGTTGTCCCTCTGGTACCATTCTAGGTCTCGGGACGAGATCCTCTCGTAGTGGTGGAGTGTTGTAACACCCCGAGACCGATGTGCCAGGTGTCCTCCAGTTATTCGCTGTTGTTGCCTTGTCATTTCTTGCGTGTCATGCATTGCATAGCATGTCATCATGTGCATTTCATTTGCATACATGTTCGTCTCATGCATTTGAGCATTTTCCCCGTTGTCCGTTTTGCAATCCGGCGCTCCTATGTCCTCCGGTGTCCCTTTCTACCTCTTTGGACCAAGACTTGTCATGCGACCTTGGTTTACTACCGGTAGACCGCCTGTCAAGTTTCGTGCCATTTGTACTTCGTTTGATACTCCAACGGTTAACCGAGGGACCAAAAAGGCCTCGTTTGTGTTGCAGCCCAAAACCTCTCCAAAGTGGCTCAAAACCCACCTAAACCTCCTCCATCATCTCGGTCGTTCGATCATGATCGCGTGGCCGCAAACCGCACCTCATTTGGACTCTCCTAGCTCCCTCTACCTGTAAATATGTGCTCTCCTCCGAAATTCTCGCGCAGTTGAAACCCTAAAAATTCCCCTCGCACCGCTGGACGTTTCTTCCTCCCGCACTGGACATGTCCGCCGCCTCAGCCACCTCACTCCGGCCAATCCGGAGGTGACAACTCAGCGCCGCCGCCTCTCTCCTCCACTCCTAGGCCGCCACCTGTCCCGTGCCTCGTCGCCACCGCGTCGGCCCGCCGGGCCCATCGCGGACCCGCCCGGCCCGGTCGCCGCGCATCGCAGCCCGCCTCTTCCCGCGCGCCGCCCGCTCCGCCAAGCGCCGCCACCAGCTCCGGCCCCGACCTCGCCGTCGACCAGTGCCTCCCTGCGCCCGAGGTTCGCCGCCCTGCCGCCTCTCCTGCACAGCCCCGTCGCCGACTAGAGCTCTCGACGCCGCCCGACTCCACTTCCACCGAGGATGGATCCGGCAGCCCCTGATCCATCTGGATCCGGCCGGTCCCCACCCCGCCTTGCCACCGTCGCCTGGCACCGCCGTAGCTGGCTCCCTCGATCCAGGAGGGATCAAGGAGGACAACGATGCCGGCTGCATTGACCGCGCACGCGCCTACTGTGGGCCTCCCCGCGGCCCATCTCCATCCGAGGCCAACACCACTCCTGCGCCGGCCCGCCTCACCGCCGATTCGGCCCAAGCGCCCGTTGACCCTGTTCACCGAGGTCTATTTTTTCCGTCTAAGTCCCAGATCTGCTATATTTTTATGCCTCCTTCATCATGTCATAAATCTGCATCCGTAGCTCCGATTCGCGCGTGTAGCATATCAAGATGTTCGTCTCGACGAGTACATCATTTTGTCTCACTACATCATTTTCATTTGAGCCCATCTTGATGCCCGAAATGCTGTTGGAAGAGGGCTATGTGATGATTATTTCAGATCTGTTTCAGCAAATGGCATTTTGTCATTTTTGCCATGTTTAATGTGTGCATGCTATGATGCTGAGCTCTACATGTGTTTTGTAGAATGTCATGCCATCTTTACAAGGGTGTATGACATGTATTTTTGTGATCTATGTGGTGACTAGCACAAGCATGCAAAGTAGCTTACTCAATGATGCTGATTTCAGGGACTTAGAATTTCACTAAGTCCTTGCCCTGTTATTGTTTTTTGTCATATGTTCATGTTGTTTCCTAGTGATCCGTGCCTCTTTTGAGCATGATCAGTAAGGATGTTTTGTAGATATTGTGGTGCTCTATCCATCCATGTCTTTGTTTGCAATTATGGAGCACCCTAGCTTGAGTCAATCAAGCTCTACTTTTGCTATAAAATGTTCCTGGCAGATTGTTAACATGTTTAGCGATTTTGCCGAGGTTGTTGTTATTGATTTGTGCATGCTATGTTGTTGTTATTGCCATGTCTAGCTTCTATGCCATGTATTCTTGATGGGTTGTGTGAAGATTACCTCACTTGCGACATTGCTTACAATGCGGTTATGCCTCTAAGTCGTGCTTCGACACGTGGGAGATATAGCCGCATCGTGGGCGTTACAACCTGAACCTTAGAAGGTTGTTCTTCCCCTTGTAACTGTTCTTCATCAGCCCAAGAGGCAATCCACCACCACCACACTGGAGTAGTGTATTACACCACAACGGTGGCCCGACCCAGTATAAATCTTGTGTCTTTCTGTGTTGAGAGTTCGTTGAGTTCTTCTGCGTGATCTTAGAGAGCTAGGGAGTGGATCAATAGGGAGAAAATCTTCACGCACACCCCAGTGTTCGAACCTCAAGGGTTTGCCAGAACCCGTGATCTGACATTTGGTGCGCCAGGTAGGGGTGCGCCGAAGCTTCCTTCCATCGCTCCGCGCTCCGTTGCTTCGCCGTCTCCATGGCAGACGCGCGCCACGCTCATGCCTAGCGCTGGGCTTCCCTCGCCGCCCATGTTGCTCATACGGCTCCTGTCGGCGGGCCACCTCGTCATTCCACATCACCTGCCGCCAACGCCGCCACCGGCCCAGCGGGGAACGAGTAGCAAGCATCCTTGCTGTACCCCTCGGTGCGGCGGGACGGCCGCACTGCCACTCCATCGCTGACCCCGGCTGGTTCTTCTTCCCATGCACGTCGCCCTCCCATGGATGCGCGGGCTGCGCTCCTCATGGCGCATGAGCTCCTGCGCTACCGTCCGGTCGACGACCTGTACGAGGACTGGCTCGACAGCATCGCCGAGCTTGTCCGCGCCGCAGGGGGCTCCCCTGCGCCGTCCCTCTCTCCGCATCGCCCTCCGCCAGCTAAGGGCGACGTAGCTCACGGAGCGCCTCCACCACCTCAGCCCCTAGACGGTGCCCTAGCACCAAGACGCATGGTCCATGACGGTACCCGCCGCGTCCTGCGCCCGCGCATGAAGAGAGAAGCTGTCAAGAAGTCCCTCGGCCGCAACAAAACACTCTGTCGCTCCTCGCGCCAGGACCGACTACTGCGGCAAGTCCGCACGCCACCTGTAGCGGCAGGGCACGGACCCATTCAAGACCACGCTCCCCCCCAGGCGGGTCCCGGTGACCACGGCTGGCTGGCGCGCTTTCACCCCCGAGCTGTGCAGCGTCGCCTGGCCAGGCAAGTTCAAGCCAGATCTGCCTCTTTGCTACGACGGCACCCCCGACCCCGAAGAGTACTTGCAGCTTTATGAGCTGAGCATCGAAGCGGCCAACGGCGACGAGAAGGTCATGTCAAACTAGTTTCCCATGGCTCTCAAGGAAGGCGCCCGCTCCTGGCTCCTAAACCTGCCTCCGGGCTCAATCTCCTCCTGGGACAAAATGTGCACCCGCTTCATCGCCAACTTCCGGGGCACTCGCGACTACCACCCGGTCGTGGGCGACCTGCGCCGCATCAAGCAACAACCAGGAGAGACCCTGCAGAAGTACATTCAGTGCTTCAACAGCGCACGGATCAAGATCCCCAAGGTGACTGACGAGGCCATCATCTCTACGTTCTCTTATGGCATCCACGACGTCAAGATGAAGGAGGAGCTCGCCATCCATGAAGAGCTGTGCACGATCCTGGGGCTATTCAACATCGTTACCAAGTGTGCTAGAGCTGAGGAGGGGCGCATCTCACTCCTCGAGCTCCCTGCTGCGGAACTAGAGGAGAAGAAAGCCAAGACCAAGGACGTGAAGCGCAAGGTTGCAGCCGTGCTCGTAGAGGAACCAGACACCAAGCGTGGCAGAGACCAAACAGAGACATCCAAGGGCAGCCGTCCGTTCTGCGCCTTCCACAACCTGAACACCCACAACACCAGTGACTGTCAAGAGCTCAGAGCCATTCGCGAAGTGCGATTCGGTCGACACCACGAGCGCAGCGACTGGGGCTACGACCGAGGAGGAGGACGTGGTGGCGGACATTGGGACGACCATGGCCCGCACCAGGAGTGGCACGATCGGCCTTGTGAGGATCGCTGGCAGGACCAGCCTCATGATGGCGCCTGGAGGGATCAGCCTCGTGAGGATCGTCCTCAAGGCAACGTCGGACTCCCTCCGCTGCCACCACCGCCAAGAAGGAATGATGAATACCATCAGGATGAGGGGGCTGGGGGCTTACAGGAACCATGCACAATCGCCTGCATCTTGGGCGGAGCCCAGGCCCTAGCCTTGCAGCGTATCTTCAAGCAGTTTGCTCGTGAAGTGAATGTAGTCCTCCCCAAGCTCGAAGCCACGCGCCCGCTCAGATGGTCCCAGTGCCCCATTATGTTCAATTCGGCAGACCAGCTCAAGTGTGCAGCTACTGCTGGCACCCTCCCGATGCTCTGCTCCCCAGTCATCAGCAACGTGCAAGTTACCAAGACCCTCATCGACGGCGGCGCAAGGCTCAACGTCCTGTCCGTTGACACATTCGATAGCCTCCAAGTGCCGTATGACTAGCTTCAGCCCACCAAGACTTTCTCAGGAGTGACTGACAGTTCTACGACACCGATAAGGCAGGTACGCCTCCCTGTCACCTTCGGGGAACACAAGAACTACCGCACCGAGCTCATCGACTTCGACGTCGCGCATATCCGTCTGCCGTACAACGCCATCCTCGGGTATCCAGCCCTGGCCAAGTTCATGGTAGTGACCCATCACGGCTACAATGTCCTCAACATGCTGGGAAGCGGCGGGATCATCACGGTCCCATGTGAAGAAAGAGATGCAGTGTGCTCCCTCGAGTGTGCCTTCCAAGCTGCAACAATTGACGGCCCCGACAGCAAGGGCGAGGGCCCTCCTGAGGCCATCCCCAAGAATAAGAAGCAGCTGCGCCGTGCAGGACCTCGGGAGGGTGGCGCCGCAGCCAGAGCCTTGTCAGGATCAGCGCCCGCTCCAGGGGCGTCTCCCTCCATCGCATAGGAAGGCGCGCCCAGTGCCCTTCTCGGGCAGGGCTCGGGGGCTTTTTTCTGGAAGGCCTCAGACTTTGCCCACATCATGAGGGAGGCGCTCGGGCACCACTTAGAGGCATGCTTCGCGGCATGTTTCCCTCAGGAGGGCACATGGCAAGGATCGCCCACCGTTCAGGAGTTCATCACCAAGACTATCTAGGGGTTGCAAGACGCAAGGGCTATGTGTGGTGACCGCCGCTCACAAGATGCAGCTTCCCATCCAGGCGAGGATGCCGAGCTGCGTGTTTGCATCGATGTTCCAGGGCTCAATAGGGCCGCTTCTCAGGAGCTTTTCTGGCCTTCGCACGTGGGATGCTGCGAGGGCCCACCACAGAGCTACGTTCGCACGCCCTTTGGCCTGCCAAGTGTATTGTCCGCCTACCAGCGCAACTTGCGGCGTATCCTAGCAGATCAGGAAACCAGGCACCACACCGTCCTAATGAAGATGGAGATGGTCCTCAAGGAACCACCTAATCCCCCAGAGCCTCCCGAGGCTCAGAGGCAATCCCTTTTCCATGCACCTTCAGCTGCCTCAACTCTCCTTCGTCAACATGACCAGGTGACATCTTTCCAAGTTCATTTAGCTGGGAGCGCCCCTCGGGCTGCATCATTCCCAGGCCACGTGGGTCCGTCCCTGTGGCATCCATCCCTTTTCTCATGTCTTTAGCTTACCTTGTTGGGGGCGCCCCTCGGGCTACATCATCCCCAAGTCGCTCGGGTCTGACGCAGTGGCACGTATCTCTCATGCACTTGCTTAAGCCTGCTACTCTCATGTTCGATCTACCTATGATTACTACCTGCTCAATCGTTGCCTCCCACAGGGCCGCATCACGCGGGCACGGCGCTGGTGCATGGGTCCGTCCCTACCACATCGATAAACCTGAGCGGTCGAGCTCTGGCTAGCGGCACGCCCCGCACATGTCACCTCACCAGACCCTTGGTGCCTTCACCCCCTCGCGAAGCAACCAGCGGCAGGCTAGCAACCATAACGGCAGATCGTGTTCTTCCTTGTGCTGGCTCGCAGAAATCTCACGAGGATAGCACCAGGTAGCATTGCGAGCTCCCACCTCTTCCAAGTAATCCTCTTGCACGTCAAAAGGGGGCTCCTGAGCATCACGACTCAGGAGCTCTTACTGGCTCTCCAGCCCTCACCCCCTGGCCTTGACCACGGCACGCGACCTGGCATACCAGTGGCTGCCGAGCTCGCTCGAGGGCCGGGACTTGAGGACGTAGAGCACAAAGGAGAGCATTAAAGGGGGAGGACTCGTATGGGCCTGTCCTAGCTACACTACAGATGATCGTGCACCGGTCTGGCACATCATGAAGAATCGACCCCGGACCGCCAAGATAAGTCATGAGCTCAGATCAACTAATCGTTGGGACCTAGGGGACACTCTCGCCATGGCCCTGTTGTGGCAATGTCGCATCCCTTTCTTATCTTACCACAGCCGCTTGAGCGCTAAAGGGGACCCCCCGAGCATCGCGCCTCGGAGGCTCTTACTGGACCTCGGGCCGCTCACCTCATGGCCTTGACCACGACACACGACCTGGCATACCAGCGACGGCTGAAGCTTGCCTGGGGACTGGGACCTGTCAGCGCAGAACAACAAGCTGTCGCGAGGTTGGAAAGGGAAGACCGAGCCTAAACAGGACTAGCGCTAACAAGGCTTCCTTAAATGGGATAACATCAACAAGACGTTGCAAACCCTTTACACGCCCCTACGGGGTACTTCATGATTCCTCGCAAGGAAGAAAAGACGCGAACCTAGGAGAATCCTATCTATACACCCCCGGGGCCGACGCCATCATCAACAGTGGGCCGCGGGAGGTCGGCACCAGCTCCATCTAGATCAGCGATGCTGGTGGCCGTACATTGCGGCCTTGCTCTGGGCGCAGTGAGAGCTCGGGGACATGTAGCTGTCATCGCTCGTCTCCGGAGTCTCGTAGAGCTTGGGAGAACCGCTAGACTCCCAAGAGTCGCTGCTGCTGGAGCAGCCCCGAGCGGGGGGCGCCTCATCTTGGCGCTCCCCTCCGGGGCAACACTCCAAGCGGCGATCCTCTGCATCGAAAACCTTGAAGAACAGCATGGAGGCACCATCGTACTCGAAATGGATCATGAGGGCGCCCTCCGCACGGCAAACCCGCGCGACCTCACCCCAGCCGTGGGTCATGAAGATCTTGACGGCGCCCTCCTTCAATCTCTGCTCCGGTCGCCAGAGCGTCGCAGTCGACATGCTGCAACCAGAGCTCAAGAGCCCCCCTCGGTGGCATCATGTCGGAGAAGAAGCGTGGAAAGCGGATCTAGGAGCTTGGGGCATCTCCGCCCACAACACAAGCTCGCGTGAGGAGTCCGTGGCATGGACTCCAGGAGCGACAGCACTCGTCGCCGCGGCGCGTCGACCTTGGCCGCGGTGCGCGCGCCGATGCCCGTCGCTTCATCCTCCCAAGCACCCGGCTTGGGCGTACAAGGGCAGAGGATACCCAGGAGGAGGCCGCTAGCAAAAAGGCCTCGTCACCACCTGCATCTCCGCGGCGTCATGGCGGTTGATCGACCTATTCTTCGGCGGGAGCAGCGCCGACACGTCGGGAGGAACCTTTCCCTTTTCTTCAGCAGAAAACCTATGGATCGGTGCCATTGAAGCCGCTGCTAGCAGTGGAGTGGAGGAAGAAGGAGCGAGTGGAATGGAAGAGATGGGCGACAGGGGCTCTGCCCCCTCCCCATTTATAGCAGGAGAAGGCCAACCAGCACCCTCATGATCACAGGTAATGATGGCTTTCCTTGCATGTCGCAGGGACTTGTCAAGTCGGGTAGTTGCCGAGGCAGCATGGGGAAGCGGAGACGCCCACGTCCAATCAACCACCACGCGTCAACCGAGGTCGCAGGCTTTGGGGGCCCGTGGCGCTCCGCACTTGACCCTTTGCATGGCTTCGCCTCGAAGCCGAGCCCGAGCATGCCTTGGGCCCGGGGGCTACTATCGGCGTCCTGGGAACGGGGGTCCCCCAGACTTGCCTGCCTACACCCTACAGCGTGGCTGGCCTGGCAGGTCTGTATGGCCCATCTTCATCAGCAAGGCATTCAAGACCCTCACGAGGGGCCAAGCCTTGCGAGGCGGACGATGCAAGACCTCCTCAGGAGCGGCCTCGCTAGGCAGGCTCACGAGGGGCGAAGAGATCAAGGCAGGGCAAACCTCGCGAGGTCCTCGTGACGTGGGCCATGACGATCGAGACCAGGCGGGCTCCAGCATGCAGTGTCCTTGTTTCCTCTTTGGTGCCAAGGAGGCAAGCGCAGGTGCGGAGTACCGAGGCATCAAGCAAAGGTTTCCATATTGGTGCAACGATACCAAGACCAGAAGGACGGTAGGACGGAGGTCACCATGGAGCCCAAGACGGTGTCATCACTAGAGGCTTTGGCAGGCGAAGACCACCTTCTGTCAGTATAACTTGTACTGGCTGTCCCCTTTCGAATCGGTCATTGTTGGCTCCCTTCCCGCTCAATATTTGGGGAGAGGACTAGGGCCTATATAAGTAGAACTAGCCACCAGCGAGAGAGAGGGAGGAGACGAAAGAGAGAGAAAAGTGGAAGACGAGAGAGGATGGACCTAATCACAAGACGGGACAAGAGGACCTGAGCAGATCCAAGATCATCTCACCCACACAAGATCACCAAGCACAAGAGCACCTCAACCTCAGGAGGTTGTCCTTCCCCTTGTAACTGTTCTTCATCAGCCCAAGAGGCAATCCACTGCCACCACACTGGAGTAGGGTATTACACCACAACGGTGGCCCGAACTAGTATAAATCTTGTGTCTTTCTGTCTTGAGAGTTTGTTGAGTTCTTCTACGTGATCTTAGAGAACTAGGGCGTGGATCGATAGGGAGAAAACCTTCACGCGCACCCCAGTGTTCGAACCTCAAGGGTTTCCCGGAACCTGTGATCCGACAGATTGGGCTTCCTTGCTGCACTTTTGTTACTATTACCATTACTTGCTCGTTACAAACTATCTTGCTATCAAACTACTCGCTACTTACAATTTCAACACTTGTAGATAATACCTTACTAGAAACTACTTGTCATTTCCTTCTGCTCCTCGTTGGGTTCGACACTCTTACTTATTGAAAAGAGCGACAATTGATCCCCTATACTTGTGGGTCATCAATGGAACAATAAAAAAATTATAGATACATTGGAGACGTATCAGCCAGCTCCTCCTCCTGTCCCGTCGAAGATCAAGATCCGCAAGACACTTGCTTTAGTTGTTACTATGAAAGAGCATGTCAATACCACTCCATCCAGATACAATCATCTTGCAAGGTCTTATTGTGTATGCACCGGTGCACTCTGCTAAGCCAAGTGAAGCAATTCCAAATCCTTTGGTGTGCCTGAAATCTCAACACCTCCCAAACCAGATGGCAAAAGCTCTGAAAGAATTGTTCCCGAAGCAGATGCTTCAAAGAAGAAGGATGTTGTGTTTGCTCCAAAACATTTGCGGCTGTTAGTATCTTTGCCTCCCACTACACCGGTCCAACCCGTTGAGCCACAAGTTGGAGATGCTTCACCTGAAGGAGATGTGTCTCCTCACAACTACAATCATAGTTTCATCATGGAAAAACTTGACTGTTTTGTTGAGAATCCACTCGATGGTGAAGTGGCATCATTTCCTATTCCCATTGAAGTGACTGAGCAAGCCAACACCCTCGTCAATGAGCTTCGCGAAGCTGCTATGGAAGTAAATGCTTTAAATGTTGAACATGATGAACTTGATGGCCGAATGAAAACTACCACCACTAAGTTTATCATCAACGACCTTGAGGTTTCTTATCAGGAGCTCATCTGAACAATTTCTCTTGCCTGAAATAGGCATCTATGTTTTCACTCTAATCTTGATCGAATTGTGCGCAAGATTTTCAGTGATCATCAAGCCAAGACAACTAGATACACTGAGTTAGTTCAAGGCTATATTGATCAAGATGTTCAATAGAAGAAAAGAAGGAGGCAGACTGCAAGAAAGAATTATATCCCTCCTGTGCTGACAGAAAACAATGATGAAACTATTGTCGAAGAACAACCCAAGGACGCGGCTCCCGAACCTGTTGAGCCCGTCTAAAAATTTTTAGTTTAGAAACCCTCAAAGGTTGCAGAAGAAGTACCTCTACCTAGGCCATCTGATGATGTTCCTGCGGCCTCCCCTGTCAAGAATTATTCCCCTCATCTGTTCAAATTAGTGACAGAAGAAGGTGAAATTCATCAATCTGAGCCAAGTGTCCACAACACGAATTGCCAGCAACCTCAAGTGTTTCGGATCATCTAAGGACCGAACCAACTGTTGCTGAAATAGTTGAGACTCATGTATCTCATTCTCTGACAAATATCAAGAAGCAAATTGTACCAGACCGTGTTGAGCAAACTTCTTAAGCTGAAAAAGACTTTGAGACCAACGTGCCTGAAGAGAGAGAAGGTGAAGAAAAAAGCTAAACAAGAAAAGGCCCTTGTGCCACCGCATGTTGAGGCTAAAGCTGTTTTGAAAGAAAACCAGTATCTGACCAAAGAGCCCTCCTCCACACAAGAACTGTTGAAGGTTTTCACTTCTTCTGCACATCCAAATGATGAAGTTGGTCCCTCTGAAAGAGTTCCTCATGCCCAGCCCCAACCCCAATAGTCTGAACGACACATTGGTTCTATGGTGTATGGAGATGAATATCTACAACCGAAGAAGAACTGCAACTTCCGTATCATTGGGAGTGCATGAAGGCGATGGTGTTAAAGGACCTCACTTCAAACCAAATTTTCATTGGGAGAAGTTGGCTTTCATTCAAACCAGTCCGCATGTTGAACGCCGTACTTCTCATGTGAATTGCTTCTGGACCAGAGAGCAAGCCATTTACTATTCCAGGGTGCTTTATGAGAGAAGTCTGATATTCCCTCACAAATATCCCGATGTCCCTGCTATGTGCAATGTTGGCTGCTTTCAGCAAGTTCTTCAAGAACTCAGTGACTTTCGACTGCTCAAGTATTCGAATTCCACCATCATTGGAATCATGAATGCATTCTTCAATTCTATCCACACTATACATCACTGGAAATGAAGAAGACAACACAACACATGCTATGGAATGGATGACTGAAGGGCGATATATCAAGTGCTTGGCAATGGATTTCATGCATCACTTTAATTTTCCTCCATTTGATGCCAATGGGAATGAAATTCGAGTGCATCACATAGATGATGTATCTCCCGAAGAATTTCATTCCACCATGGACCCCAAAAAAGTTGGCGACTATATGGGTCCTCCTCGTCCTAAGGATCTATATCATTTGCGAATCAAACCATCTATCATTTTCTTACATACACCATTTTACCTTTGGCTTGTGTTGCCGATGATGGAACCATCACTGAAGTGTTTCAAAATGCTATCTATGCTCTGGCTAGCATCTATGTATTCGGTATCGAAGGCACGTGCATTCGTATTCTTGCAGCACCAGCTCAGACCCAACATAGCTTCAAAGTATTCTCTCCTTGGATTCAGAACCTACTCGATCACTACAATGGCACACCTTTCTTGGCAAAGAAGCCTCACAACAGTTTCATACTACCAGTTCATGACACCTTACAAGGTATGCAAGATACTTCTTTGGGAAAAGCTCCACTATCAAGCCCTCAGAAGAATGCTCAAGCATTTGATGGCCCCCACATTCCTCGTCGAGAAAGATTCGTGAAACCTTCACCTCCTACACAGATGGAAATTAGTGTACGCATGCAACAACTCCTTTTGAAACACATTGAGGAAGATCGGAAAGAAAAAGAACATTTGATAGTTGAAATCCATTCTCTTCACAACTGGACTTGCCTGTTTCATGTCATCGCTAATGAGAACAAGAAGCGTCCGTGGAAGTTGCTTCGAAACTTTTTCTCTAAGAAGAAACTCACTCAAGAAGACATCAAGAAGATTTATGATTACATTGATGTTGATTTCACCATTGAAGACTTTCAACAACGCAGTACACCAACTCTTCCCCTCATACTCAAACCATTAATGTGCTTTGACTTAAGCTTCAACAATTAGTCGCTGAATCAGAAGCCACTTCAACAGTTAAGTCCACCGAAGGACATCAAGTGCCTCCCATCAAAGACAATGCTGCTCTAACTGTTCAAGGCCCTTCCTCTCAGCCACAACATGTTTGCTTCTCCACAAGCACTTTTGAAGAAGTTGAAGAGGCTCCTTTCACTTCCTAAGAAGAAACATCAAGCGGTTCAACCACTTCAGGACATGCTTCGGATTGATCTGCACCGGCTTTGCTCTCATATTCTTCGATACCTTTTTGACACTTGTTGACAAAGAGGGGGATAAGATATCAAGTATATAGATTGGCACATTTTTTTTGGTTGTGTTTATCTCGAGTTTACAACACTTTATCTTCATTGGATTCTTATCGTGTTGTAAAAATCTTTCGTGAACTTCTGGTTTGTAATATTTAATCCCCTGCCGCTATATCTCTCTTGAGAATCTGTCTTGCAGGTGGAACTGTTTATCTGAAGCCACTTATTGGACGCACTGCAATATTTCACTATTATATTTCTTCAGTGCAATATATTATCATCGGAGATATGCAATATCTCTCCATTGACATAACTTTAATATATGCAGGATATTGGACTTCAGTTCTTTCAGTCTCTGCATGCATTTAGGTGGGGGCTCATTTTATCTTCGAGATATTTATCACAAGTTACTTTTCCCTCGCTATTGGTTGCATATCTATCCTTACTTCGATGTTATTTGTTTTGTCAACAAAGGAGAGATTGTTGGTGCAATAATTTCCCTCCTGGTTTTGGAGATTGTTGTCGAAAACATAGAGGGATTAATATGCTTGCTAGTGCACACAAAGTGAATAGGTCCCTGCAGTCATGTGGAGTTTGGAGCAAACTCTAAAGATAAGCTCTTGAGATGCAGCGGAAGTTATCACCAAATATTATGCGTAACGAAATTGGCTTCCCAAAATATAGTGGGAGCAAACTCAACAAAATAAGTATCATGTGATACTTGATTAACAAAATGAAATTAAACATTAAAATCATGATGACAAGTTTCATGGTTATCATTACTTAATATATGTCATCACAATAATCATCATAGGTAGCAACTTTGTTGTCATAATCAATTGAAACCTTCACGAAGTAGCGGATTGATCACTAAATAAAGCCATGACCTCCTCAAATGCACTTCTATCAATCTTGTAATAAGATTCAACACCCTCCAAATTAGTGGTATCATTAATGCCTAGAGTTGACACTCTTCCAAACCCACTTTGATTATTGTAATCATCATAAATAGGAGGCATGCTATCATCATAATAAATTTTATCATCAAAAATTGCAGAGCTAAAAAGATCATTTACATAAAACATAGCATCCCCAAGCTTATGGCTTTCCATATCACTAGCTTCAGGTACATTCAAAGAATTCATACAAGCAACATCACAATCATGCTTATCATTCAAGGATTTTATGCCAAACATTTTATTGAATTCTTCTTTTAACACTTTGGCACAATTTTTCGATCCGTCATTTTCAAGAAAGACATTGCAAAGATAAAGCATCTGAGGCAACCTCAATTCCATATTTTTATAGTTTTATTTTATAAACCAAACTAGTGAATAAACAAGAAACAAAAATATTCAATTGCAGGATCTAAATATATACCTTCAAGCACTCACCTACCCGGCAACGGCACCAGAAAAGAGCTTGATGTCTACTACACAACCTATTCTTGTAGACTCATGTCAGACCTCCAAGCGTAGAGTTTTCTAGGACAACAATTTTTTTCCTCAAGTGGACGACCTAAGATTTATCAATCCATGGGAGATGTAGGATGAAGACGGTCTCTCAAACAACCTTGCAATCAAATACAAGAAATATCTTGTGTCCCCAACACACCAAATACAATGGTAAACTATATAAGTGCACTAGTTCGGCGAAGGGATGGTATACAAATGTAGTATGGACAGTAGATATAGGTTTTTGTAATCTAAAAATATAAAAATAGCAAGGTAGCAACTGATAAAACGGAGCACAAACGGTATTGCAATGCTTGAAACAAGGTCTAGGGTTCATACTTTCACTAGTGCAATCTCTCAATGTTGCTAACATAATTGAATACTCCCTCTGTAAACTAATATAAGAGCGTTTAGATAACTACTTTAGTATTCTAAACGCTCTTATATTAATTTACGGAGGGAGTATATAACAATCTCTCGACATGCGACAAAGAATCACTCCAAAGTTATTATCAAGCAGAGAACATAAGAAGACATTGTTGTAGGTAGCAAACCCCCTCAAAGCTATCATTTCCGATCAATCTATTGAGCTACTCCTATAAGTGGCACAAACAGACCTAGAGTTCATACTAAAATAACACCATATGATATGCATCAATCAACTCTAATGTCACCTAGATACTTCAATGCCACCGCAAGTATCCGTGAGTCAATTATACGATGTGCATCAAACAACTTCAGATTCATAATATTCAATCCAACACAAAGAACTTCAAAGAGTATCCCAAAGTTTCTATCAGAGAAAGTAGGACAAAACATGTATCAACCCCTATGTGTAGATTTCCCCATTGTCACCTCGGGATTCCGCAAGTTGATTACCAAACCATACATCTAGTGACTCAATAGAATACCCCATTCTCAGCACGGGTATCCACATGCAAAACATACACCCAGTGTTCACAAATCCAAAATAGTCAATCTGATGATAGTGAAACCTCAATGGGAAAGAGTCAATTCATCACAACAAGATAGATAGATAGATAGATAGATAGATAGAGAGATAGAGTGAGAGAGAGAGAGAGAAACACCATATGATCTGACTATATTAACAAAGCCCATGGTTACATCAAAATCATGCCGGGTAAAGAGCACGAGAGAGAGAGAGGGGGGGGGGGAAACACCACATGATCCGACTATATTAACAAAGCCCATGGTTACATCAAAATCGTGCCGGATAAAGAACACGAGAGAGAGAGAGAGAGATCAAACACATAGCTACTGGCACATACCCTCAGCCCCCAGGGTGAACTACTCCCTCCTTGTCATGGAGACGATCGGGATGATGAAGATGGCCTCACATGATGATTTCCCCCTCCGGCAAGGTGCCAGAATAGGGCTCCAAATGGGATCTGTTCGGAACAGACGCTTGCGGCGCCGGAGTTGAAATTCTAGGTTAACTTTTGGGGGTTTCCGAATATATAAGAATTTTCAGCGTTGGGATCACGCGAAGAGGGGCCATAGGGGACCCACAAGGTATCTGGGCGCGGCGACCCTCCTAGGCGCGTCGGGATAACTTGTCACCTCTTGTGGGTCTTTTGGTCCTCCCTCGAAGCTTCGGGGGTCTCTTATGTTCCAAAAAAATCGTTAAAAATTTTCGTCGCATTTGTACTTTGTTTGGTATGTATTTTCTGGAAAACCAAAAACAAGCAGAAAAAAGCAACTGGCACTGGGCACTAGGTTACTATGTTAGTCCATGAAAATCATATAAAATTCATATGAAAGTGCACCAAACCCATATTAAACTATTGTAAACATGGCATGAATACTTCATAAATTGTAGATACGTTGGAGACATATCACATTGCAGTGTGGCAGGACCTTTGTGTTGCTTCCGCGATGCCGTGGGACCTCTGTGATGCTTCTGCGGTGCAGTAGGACCTTTCTGCTACTTCAGCGGCATGGCGGGACCTCTCTCCTGCTTTGGCGGTGTGGCGGGACCTCTCCGATGCTACCTCGACACAGTGGTACCTCTCTGCTGCTTTCGCTTCCCTGTGCGTTGCTCCCTGGTTATTGCTCGACCCAGAACTCCTCCCACGGGCAATGGTAGACGCAAGGAACGACGAAGAAAGACTTGTTTGTTTGTTGATGAGGAGGAATGTGCAGTCATTTTGAGTAGGCAGTATTTATAACCTGGTAATAAGCTGCTAAGTGGGAAAATGTTTAGGTTTTGATCAGTGTGAACAGGTTTGCAATTAAATATAGCATGGTAATTTGGAATGTGACGGGAAACAAGCTCAAATTTTATTGACGGTTCCGGTTTCGAAGCGTGAAACGATTCCCGGATGGCGTATGTGGGTACGCGTTCTCGAATGCGTTGGCATCTGAACCATAGGATACACCGCAATCGGTGATGCCAGCACACGACTTGTTCCATCAATTGTGCATGGTCGTTATTACTATCGCGCACGATTCTTGTAATTAGAATGTGTGCCCGTTAGAGCAGCACAAAATTCCCAACACACAATCATATTCGCCGTCAAGTGTTATCACACACATGTTTTTACATAAGAAACTGTATGTGTAACTTTCAAATCATCACACATGAGCCATCATAAATAATTCGTTCATACAAAACGTTTGTAAATAAACACACATGCATCTTGTTAACACTACAAAAAATACACTTCCGTGATGATACGTGTTTGTCATAGTAGGTCACGTTTTCTGTCATGCATGTACATCCATGACAAATTTATGATAGAATCAAGATAGTCATACATGTGTTGTCATAGAAGTGTTTCATGACATTACCAAAATTATCATCACGGAAGTGTCCACTTCCATGACGATAAATTGCGCGTCACAGAAGTGCTTTCGTCAAGGGTGACCGACACGTGGCATCCACCGTAACGGAACGTCGTTAAGCTATCGGGTCCGGTTTTGGATCTGATAACCCGTTAACAGCCCCGACCAAAGGGGATTTTCCACGTGTAAAATCATCATTGGCTGGAGGGAACACGTGTAGGCTCGCCGTTGGGACAGATGTCATCCACTCATTGGACCCAAAGCGCCTATGATACGTCGACACATGGCACGGTCCAACAGAGGCCCATTCCGGTGAAAAGGCCGGCCCATTTGACTTGGTCAAAAGGTGGCGGGCCGGCCCACAGCAAGCCTGTTAACGGCGTGTTCGCATATAGCCCATTTACAGCCCGCTAACCCAAGGCCCGTTTACGGCCTATCCGAATTAGGCCTAGTAGCATCATCTGGGCCGTCCAATATAATTCCACCCCATTTTAACTTCCGGCCCATGTATGGCCCATGACGTCTTTCGGCCCATATGAGGCCCTTAGTAACCCTCGGCCCATTAACGGCCCGTGGTAAAACTGGCCCGTAATGAACAGTGTATCACTTTATACCCATTAACATGCCATTATTCCGTTGGGCCGTTTCCAGTCCATGTTATCTTTCGGCCTTCTCAGGGCCCATTTATTCCTGGGCTCATTTCCAGCATTCGTTTACTTTCGGCCCATTACTGTCATTTTCTGCTTGTGGGCCAAATTCAGCCCGTGGTTACAGTCGGCCCATTTGTGGCCCGTTAATACATTGGGCCGTTTTCATAGCGTCATCAAATATGGCTGATTAACGACGGCCCCTTATGGTCGGCCCATGAATGGACGATTTCAACTCTAGCCCATTTACGGCCATAATGTGGTCTGTTATTGGCCCATGTTTGGCCAACCGATCATATGACCCGTAGAAGGCCCATTGATGATACGGCCCGTAGAAGGCCCATTGTGTCTACGGCCCGTATAAGGCCCATTGTTTCTACGCCCCGTAGAAGGCCCATTGTTTATACGGCCCTTAGAAGGCCCATTGTTTCTACGGCCCGTAGGAGGCCCATGTTAACTACAGTAAATATGTAGCCCATGGTTAATGTGGCCTAGTTTTAAAAAATAGGCTATTGCGGCCACTAGCAAACCGCGGAAAAAGAACTGCACTAACTACAAGAAAACAAATAAACAAGTCAATAAGGAAATAAATAGGCAAGCAACTTACGCTTGGCTATCACGGGTATTACACATATTACATCCACTAGGCATCAAAGTTCGCCACCAGTGCAAATATATGGAACAAAGCAGCATATAAACGACGGAGCAAAACAAGTCCAGAACTGAAACCACTTCAGAAGAGCTCAAGAAACAATATCCTGGGTACCCATAATGCTGGCAAGATGCTTAGCAAGCTTATTAACTTTCTCTTGTTTGGCGCTTAAATCCTCCAGCACTTGCTGTTGCACCAGAAAGTATGCATCTGAATTTTGCAGGGACTTCCTCAGTCCTTTGGATTCCTGTTGCATAACATCTGATTGATGTCTTTCAACTTGAAGTTGAGACTCAAGAAGCCGAACTGATTCAGGCAGCGAGTTCGAAGAGCTGGTGCCAGCAGTAGTAGCCAGTAACTCGAACACTACATCAAGACAGGACTTTGGGGTTGTCTCAGTGTCTTCAATATAGTTTTTATCAGCTTTCTTGGAGACCAACAGGGATGTCTCACTATCTTGAACCTTACCTGCATTACTTCCTGTACCATTGCATAACGCGGTACTCTTATCCAATATTTTATCCGCATTCTAAAAGAGAAACAAACAAACACATCATATGTTTACAATGTAGTATATGAAACTCATTTTGGTAAACCAGTTCAGTAGTAAGGTGGACAGGATAACAACATGAAAGAAACATATATCTATGTAGTATGGCCACTGTATGGTCTATATCATTCTAGTTTATGTTGCCAAATCAAGATAAATACAGTTCGAATCATATCTATTTAAGACAAAGCAGCTTAGACAGAATATAAGTGTGGGAAACTACATAGCAATAACAACACTTGTAAGGTGCATGGCATGAGAATATAACTGTTTATTCAATTGAAACTGAAATCAACATAGAGCAAGTTACAACAGCAAACACGTTAAAGAAACATGTTTAAAACATACCTATTGCGCCATTGTAGTTTCAACTGATCCTTCAAATTTGAAATTAGTTGGTATGAGTAAATACAGTGATGCAAGAGCAAAGTAGTATGAACCATAGCTACGGAACCTGACCTGAGAACAATTCTTCTTCTGCTTTAAGCATTGACTTGGGGTTCGGAGTGGTGATCCTTGTGCTTTGGGCACTGCAGTTGCCTTACTAACTGCTCGTGTTTGGGTGCTCTGTGGTGGAGACGGTGCTGTGTCAACGGGAACTGGGTTACTATCTGCTGGGGTTGGGGTTAGAAGGGGTGTAGCTAGTTCTCTATCCAACTGGGTAGGGGTACAATCTACGTGAGTCTGGGTTATGTGTGGTGGGGCTGGTTCTTAGGCATGTACAACCGTGGTTCTATCTCCATCGACAGGTAGCACGATCTTTTCTGAAGACCGTGTTTTTACTCCCACAGATACTGCCATCACCCCCTCCAATTGAAATGGCTGATAAACAAGAAAATTAATTGAATGTACAGACATTGTAAGATAGACAGGTGCAATGGATAGTAGGGAAGAAAACAAGGCATGAAATAATTCACATTTATGTTGTCTAACCGAATAGAATAGCAGGACATAATTTCACATATATGATGGCTAATTAAACAGGATAGCATGACACAATTTCACATGTATGATGGCTAACTAAACAGGATAGAATGACATACTTCAAAATATGATGACTATGTAAACAAGATGACATGATATAACTATACAATGTGTCTATTAAAGTGGTCGGCATGCCATAAATCACAAACATGCCGTCTATGGAAACATGATGGCATGATATAATTCACGGATAGAATGACATAATTCAAAATATGATGACTATGTCAACAGGATGAGATGATATAACTATATTATGTCTTTAGAAAATGGGTTGGCATGCCATAATTCAGATACATGCTGTCTATGTAAACATCATGGCATGATATAATTCAAATATATGATTTATATACTAAGGAAGTGAGTAGAGGGCAATCGCATATATGATGTGTCAACTAAGGAGATGGCATTCAATATCGTGTATATGATGTAAAAACTAAGCATTGCAATACAACATATGCATGATATGAGTAATATAACCCTGCCAAGTTTGAGCATACACCTCAGGGGGATAATAGGACTGGTCATCTGCCTCTGAATCCTCCTCTGAAGAGCTATCTGTAACCAACAAGATATTTGCTTCACGAGGTAGCATTGTCTGCTCTGAAGACCTTGTTTTCACTCCAGATTTCTCCATCACCAATTCAAATGGCTGATGCACAGGAAGAGCAGTTGAATATATAAACATTGCTAACAAAAGCAATGAGAAATACAAAAAAGGACGACATGATATAATTCACATATATGACGCTTGGCTAAACAACATGGCATTGCATAATTCACATATATAATGCCTTGCAACAAGATAGCATTGCATAATTCACGTATATAATGTCTTGCAACAAGATGACATTGCATAATTCACATATATGGTAATTAGACACTAAACAGGTGGCATTCACACAAAGCATGTCTAAACTAAGCAAATGACATAGCAATATAAGATACCATACGCACGATATGAGCATCATAACCCTGCCAAGTTAGAGCATGCACCTTGGCGGGGAAATAGGACTGGTCATATGTCTCTGAATCCTTCTCTGAGGAGCTATCTGTAACCAGCAAGACATGTGCTTTATCAGATAGCATTGTCTACTCTGAAGACCTTGTTTCCACTCCAGATTTTTTCCATGACCGTGCCGAATGGCTGATGCACAGGAAGAGTAATTGAATGTACTAAAACTGTTGACAAATTTAACACGTAATAAAAAATGATGTCATGATATAATTCACATATAAGATGACTGGCTAACCAGGGTGGCATTGCAAAATTGACATATATGATGCCTGGCTAAACAAGATGGCACTGCATGATTCACATATACGATAAAGAAACTAAACAGATGGCATGAAAGCATGTCTAAACTAAGCAGATGACATCTTTAATGTATACAGTAAACAATGCAAGGCACCATATGCATGATATTACCAACATCAGCATGCCAAGTTAGAGCGAAGACCTCATGGGGTAAACATGAGTGGTCTTCTGCTTCCGAATACCCCTCAGAACAGTTATCTTCCTCTTGATTACGTTCCGAAATGGGTGGAGGGGGGCTTCCTTTGCGCCCACCATGGAGCAACTTCTGCATGAAATTTTATTGCCACGCAAGGCTCATCTCTTTTGCTCTACATGTTCAGTTCCATTGTGTACAATAACTGACATGCATAGGAATAAAATGTAGTGAGATTATGTAAGGAGTGCATGCACAAATCCAGAGTGATGGTAGCAACCTGTGGATAGACCCAAAACCAATGATAGCAGGCAGATAATAGCTTTAGTTAAAAAATACAGATAACGTCTCCTTTAATGTTTGATTGCACCCAACATGAAACTCATAGTAGACAACCGAGATTAACCAAATAGTAGATAGATAGTACTGATTGCTGCCCCAATATGTACCCCACAAACATTTAAAAACTCAAGTTTCAACATAAGTTTGGACCTGAGTCGGAGTCTAATAGGTGAACACGACGATAAAGTAGCATGTCATCATATTAAGTGATGCATAACGTAAGCAGACACGGAAGAGTGCGACCTCTCTCGAGGACCCGTGTAGTCCTCAAGGTCATCTGCTCAGTTGATGATGGTAATGCAGTTGTCGTGGCTGCCGGTGGCGGGGAAGAAGATCTGAGGCGGCGAAGACAGCCTGGAGAGTGGATCCCTGCTATGGTGAACACTTTCGTCGTTGGAGTAGCTGAGCTGGGGTGGAACACAACACCGCAGGAGCGGGACAAACCACACAAGGTTTTCTTTGACACATATCTGTAACAGAAGTAATTGTGTAAGGTCTTGTTTGAATTTGAGGATTCTAACAATGCAGGGATAGGAAATACACATGAATAGGATAGGAATGCACATGCAAAACAGAGAATTTAAAAACACAGGATTTCTGCCAATCTGGGTGTTTGGTTCACAAGAATTGGAAGATCATAGGATGCAAAGAAGCATGGTGAGATTAAGTCAAACCACAAGAAGTGTACAACCTCTTTGGCGAAGCCATGTCGATCTCAGCGTGATTGGGTTGGCCGGTGAGGAAGATCCGACTGACTTGGCTGTCGGAGGAGGGGAAGAAGATCGTAGGCGTCTAGAGATGGAGCCTGAGGTACTACTCCGCTGTGATGGAGGGTTTCGTCATTGGAGCAGCTCCGGTGAGTTGTACGACGCCGAGGCTGAAGCAGGACAAGAGAGACAACGTTAACCTGAGTGGAATTCTAATAGCATCTCCAATAGATGACGTAAAATACATAACCACAAAGTGCTAGATTTATACATCAGCCGCTCATATCTGAACTTAACTATCGAAACTGAATTTAACTGTCGAAACTGAACTTAACTGTCGAAACTGAATTTTGCTGTTGAAACTGAATTTTACTGTCGAAACTGAACGCAGTAGAGGTGAGGCTACAAGTCAGTCGACTGACTTTTTCATCTCTGATCAGTCGATTTTGCAGCCATTGGATACGAAATCAAGGGCCTGCAGTTCATCTTCAACCTCTACCCCCTGAGCCGCCAGCCACCACCGGCCAAACAGCCGCCCCCCGCTGCCCGCGGTCGGTGGTGCGCCGCCCTGCCCGCCTCGAAAACACTCCCCACCGCCGATCC